>NW_024094676.1:0-9146 GCF_014356525.2 Nilaparvata lugens
ATATATTTATTGTTATTTCATAATTTATAATTATAATTCTAATTTTGTACAAATAATTTATTGTTTTGTTTTAATTATCAAACCAGTACGATCATTTTGTTTTTCATTTTCCCACCCTACATACTCGGTGAAGGCACATATTGCTACATTTTGGTGGAGGTTTATCCTGCCGTCCATATCTTGTTTACATAGTATAAAATATTGGTCACTATTGTAAATATTAATTATTAATATTGAAATTAATTGACAGTAAAAGTTGTCATAACCAAGATCAAACTATCAAAATAGGCTGTTTGAATTTATTTATTTTTCAATTCTTATATACTGGAAGTTTTTTTTTTTGGGTGGCGAAAATAGCGTTCGCAACTCGGGCAAAAATGTTTTCCGGCTCTCGAACACTTCAAGTCTCGACTTCGTCTCGAACTTGAAAACCGCGATCTCGAGCCGGAAAACGTACATTTCGACCCGAGGTGCGAAATATACTATTTCACCACACTACAGGTATTGCTGACAAAATAAATAAAGAATACTTGTTATCATACCTATCTCTTGGTTTTAGTGGTAGAAGATTTGCAGTCAGGATTCTTTCAAAATTTCACTTGGAATATCACGGGCGTCGTCATCTTCAAGGATTTGAAAATTTGGAATGCGCTAATCAACAATAAATAATTGAATAAAGTTGGTTGTGAAGCGATGCTGAATTAGTTTGATTCGAAACTCGAACTGAAATCAAGGCGACTTTGATGAAGAAAGTGGACACTCGCCCGATCTAGCGATTGACTATTAACTACGGACTTCCAAGCGGCTGGAAAGAGAACACTTTCTGGCCTAGACCGGAAAATAAACCTGTTTCTTACATCAGACGAGAGCGTCTGCAAACACGGTCTTTCAGATCTACGTAGGGACTGGAAAACAGCTGCTTTCTGTGCAGTGTGGCGAAAATATTATATCTAACAAATATTACATTGAAATATATCAATACAGCCAGAAGTTTACAGATGAACCATTTTATTTATTTATATTTTTACAGAGAAGCACTGATTGGGAGAGAAAAACTAAGGATACTCCTTGTATATTTCTTACAGACTACATTATCATAAGACAGTCTTTTTAACAGCGAATTTGAGACTAGCTTCTGGGGGGAATAAGATTTTTTTCATGATAAGCCTGTTTACACCATCGCCAATGGCGAGACAGTTGTCTTTGGACAATTGTCATCACGTGGTTGCGGATTCTCGGAGGCCAGGCCGAGAAGATGTTTATACGCGGCCAACTATTGGCACGGCAGTTGACAGCTAAACATGGCCGAGTTCTCGTCATCTGTTGTGACTGAACTGGCAAAACCAAGACAGCGCTACTGGCCCACCGTTCACACGGCGCCAATTGTCGCGATAACTGAGATTCGAGTGGTGGGGGGCTCGCTGGCCCAATTGACTGTCCATAGTCTACTCCAGAGACAGTTGAATTCCGGGACAGTTGCAAGACATTGGCCTGAAGTGTTTTATACGAAGACAATAATTTCATGCCAGCAGTTGCCTTATGACAATTGTCTCGCCAATTGGCATCGTATAAACTAGGCTATATGGAGCATAAATCATAATCATATTGATTTGTGATTTTAGGATTAATGTTTGGTAAAAATTGATACCATAATTTGATAGAAAACAGAATACTGTTGTACCTTATGGTCGCTAAACTTGGGTTCAGCTTCGAGGGCCAGCTTGGTGCCGATCTCGGATGTGGCGAATGTATCGCAGACCAATTCAATCATGTTGCGACACGACTCCTCGCTGTTGGGCACAACCGCTACCAGCTGATGAAGAAATCAGGGGTTGTAGTGGCTGGGACAGCCTGCTCCCAAGCTACAACACAAAATGGAAAGAAATGAAAAAAAATTGAGAGTAGAAGTAGGGGACAGGAGATAAGAGGAGAAGGAGGAGAAACAGGAGGAGGAGGGAGAAGAAGAAGAAGACAGGAGAAGACAGGTCAGAGAGAGAGGAAGAGTGTGAGTGAGAGCAAGAGTAAAAGGAGAAAAAAAAATAATTAAGAAGTAGAAGTAGCAGACAGGAGATGAAAGGAGGGGGAGGAGGAGGAGACAAAGAAGACAGGAGAATAGAGAGGGGAAGAGGGAGAGTAAGAGCAAGAGTGAAAGGAAGAGGAGGGAGGATGAGGAGAAAGTAGAGGACGAGGAAGAAGAAGACAGGAGAATTGATTGAGTACTTTATTATGTAGATACAATATACTGGCTTATACATTATAAACAATAGCTTACAATACAGCAAAATTATAGATGAATTACATAATATGACTAAGAAAATAATTATTTAACTGTATATGATATGAAAAAGCAATTTGTAATATAATAACTATAGATATTATATTGTTATGCATCTACATAAATTGGCGGAGCTTTGGACTATCAATGTCCATTCTTCGGAAACAATATTTAAATATCCTCCCCACTAATCTTTACCAAAGAGAGAGGAAGAGGGAGAGGAGAGTAATAGTAAAAGGAGGAGGGGAGGAGGAAGAAGAAGAAGAAGACGGAGAAGAGAGAGAGGAAGAGGGTGAGTAGAGCAAATTGAGGAGGGGAGGAGGAGGAGGAAGAAGAGGACGAGGAAGAGGCAGAGAAGAAGAATACAGTAGGAGGAGGAGGAGTAGGAGAAGAAGAAGAAGAAGAAAGATGGTGACAATAGAAGTAGAAGATGGAGACAGGTGAGGTGGAAGAAAAAGAAGAAGACAGAAGAGGGGGGGAAGAAGACAGACAAGAAGAAGAGGATACGGAAAGAATAAGAAGAAGAGAAGCGAGGTGGAGGAGAAAGAGGAGGAGGAGCAGGAGGAAGAGGAGGAGGAGGAGGAAGAGGAAGAGGAGAAGAAGAAGAGGAGGAGGAGAAGAGGAAGAGGAGAGGAGAAGAAGAAGGAGGAGGATGAGAGGATAATAGAGAAGAATGCAGAGGAGAAAGTTGAAGAGACACAACAATTTTGAAAAGTATAAATAAAACAGGGAGGACCTTGATGATAATGAGGAGGAGAATGTGGAATGAAGAGGAATAGAAGGAGGGGAGAGGTGGATGAGGGGGGAGGACAATAACAAGAATAGAAACAGGAAAAGGACAGAAGCCGAATTATTTTCATCAATACTGTAATTCTCAACTACAATTTTTCACGATTTCAGACTATTTCCCGACTACTCACCCCCTAAAAAAGTCAGTAGCCTGGTCCAGGGACCCCAGAAAGGCGACCCTTCCTCTGCCATGAGGAGGATCTTGTCGAACATGGCGTAGAACTAGAGGAGGCTGGTGAATGGTGCAGATCAGCGTCTTGCCTTGTTGGCCAAAGACTTCAGAACACTGACCACATTCTGTGCCATATACGAGTCCAGGCCTGATGTCGGCTCATCTGCAAAATAGCAACGGTGGGTTGGTCAGAACCTGCCAAAATAGGTAAAATAGGCTAGAAAATGGGTAAAAATAGGTTAGAAATTAAGATCCTGTGAGAAAATTTTTAAAAAATATTGGGAAGTGTGAAAACAGGTTTCAAAATTATTGTGAACCTGCGAAAACATTTCCAAAAGTTATCAGAAAAAGGGTAAAAATAGGTTAGAAACTAAGATCCTGTGAGAACATCTTTAAAAAATATTGGCAAAGTGTTAAAAAATGGTTTGAAAATTATTGTGAACCAGCGAAAAAATTCTCAAAAGTTATCAGAAACAATTGTAAATAGTTCAGAAAATTAAGATCCTGTGAAAAAAATATGCAAAGTGTGAAAACAGGTTTAAAATTATTGTAAACCTGCGAAAACATTTCCAAAAGTTATCAGAAAAAGGGTAAAAATACAGAAAAAATTGTATATAGGTCAGAAAATTAAGATCCTAAGAGACATCTTCAAAAAATATTGGCAAAGTGTGGGAATAGATTCGAACTATATTGTAAACCTGCAGAAACATTCCCAAAATTTATCAGAAAAAAGGGTGTAAATAGAATGGCAATTAAGATCCGTGGGAGAACATCTTTAAAAAATATTGGCAAAGTGTGAAAACAGGTTTGAAAATTATGTGAAGCTGCAGAAACATTTCCAAAAGTTATCAGAAAAAGAGTAAAAATAGTTTAAAGATTCCAATGATCAAATTCATATCGACTATAGTGAGGTCCTCGTTATAATGACAGTGAAGAAAGGTAGGGAGAACACCGTTGCCGATCCTTTGTCTTGTCAATGCCTTCAATAGACGGTAGCTGATACAGGTTATTGATGTATATTAAACTGTTCATTCTCGTTTAAAATAATCAATTATATTTCATTGAGCAAGAAATTATATTTTCAATAATTTCATAACTAAGATAAATATTGTGTTAATGATTATTGATTCTACATTGTTAAAAGACGATCTGGCAACAGAGCAAAGCGGGAAAGAGATTGCGCTATCTGCTTTGTTGAATGATAGACAAGGAAAGCAATATAGTGAGGTCCACTTATAATGGCAGTGGATAAAGATAGAAGAATAGCGATGCCGATCTCTGCATTAATTAATTTATTTTTACACTGTCAAAAACATAATTGGCATCGTTGTGGTCCTGGAAAAGGATAGTACCACCGGCTTTGTTGTAGACAAGGATAGCAAAACCAAAGTTGATCAATTACTGTCATTATAACGTGGACCTTACTATACCATGTTAATCAAGCACTGCCATTATAACGTGGACCTCACTATAGGATTCATATCACAGAACTCCTTAAAAACTGTCAGATTTTATATGAATTGAAAAATTCGTACAATTATTAAAAGAAAATAGTTTAGTAGATGAAATTAGTTTGTAAACAGGTTAGAAGATTCAGGACACATAATTATGGTAAAGAAAAAATAATTGGAAATATTCTTAGACCCAGGAGAGATGTGGTAGAATACAACATACCTCGTACCAAAGAGCTAGAGCTGGTTTCCGAGCTCGGGATTTAGGTAAGTCTAGACTCTAAACAGCTGGAGTCAGAAAATTGGCTTTCCGAAACGGGGCGTAGTCGCAGCCCACTTTAAATTGAATTGAAAAAAAAATTGAACACAACTTAAAATAAGATAGTGTAAAGCTTCAGCTATTTTAATTATTCAGGAATGTTTCATTTTGTCAAGTGAAAACGTTTCCAATAATTATAGAAATGAGGAAAATAAAGATAATCATAAAAACTACGACTATGCCCGTCGAAAGGAAATTTTCTGACTCCAACTGTTTAGAGTCTAGAACTTACCTAAATCCCGAGCTCGGAAAACGGCCCCTTATGGTAAAATCGAAAACATAATCCACACAATGAGGAAAATAAGACTCTCTTTTTACTTTCCTTGCCCTATACCATAGGTAAGGAAAGTATTGCTTTCCAAAAAAATTAGGTACCCAAATTCTATATTTCTATACGTTTCAAGGTCCCCTGAGTGCAAAAAAGTGGTTTTTGGGTATTGGTCTGTGTGTGTGGGGTGTTGTGTGTGTGTGTGTGTGTGTGTGTGTGTGTGTGTATGAGTGTATGTGCGTCTGTGTACATGATATCTCATCTCCCAATTAACCGAAGACTTGAAATTGGAAACTTAGGTCCTACCACTATAAGTATCCGACACGAAAAATTTCGATCCAATGCAATTCAAGGTGGCGGCTAAAATGGCGAAAATGTTGTCAAAAACAGGGTTTTTCGAGATTTTCTCAAAAACGGCCTCCAACGATTTTGATCAAATTTATACCTGAAATAGTCATTGATAAGCTCTATCAACTGCCACAAGTCCCATATCTGTAAAAATTCAGGAGTCGCCCCATCTATGCAAAGTTCGATTTAGATTCCCAATTATCAGGCTTCAGATAAAATTTAAACAAAAAATTTTGAGTGGAAAAGATTTTTCATAAACATCTCTACAATTAAAGTTCAATAACATTTTCACCTAAAATTTCAAATAAGCACGAAATTCGAGAAAATGTTATTATTTCAATTGCAAAACTGTTGGGAACTGTCGGTTCTATTAAATGATTCCTATGAAGAGATAGCAGACCTCGTGTGTCTCAGCGTTATTGTCCTGTCACCAGCTGGCTCAGATCTTTGTTTATAAGTAGACTTGAGATGCGCGGGAACACTAGCGTCAGGTGATCAATTTCATAACGGCAAGGAAAGTTGTGTGAGTGCGCCACACCAGATTTTTTTATATTTGCCATTTATTATACAATTTTCAGGAAGCGTGTCAAGTTATCAGTTGTCAAGTAGTCAGTCATCAAGTATCTAGTTCAACCATATGATATATTGAAACAAATGGGAAGTGAGTCATTCAGTTTGAGGGCATCTTGGTTGCAGGCTGTGAAAAGATAGCATAGAAAGATATCCCATGGTTGTGGTAGAATTCATCAAAGTTTAAAAGTTGTATCAAATTATGGTGTTGTGTATCAAGTTGAAATGGTAATGTATCATGTGTGGTGATACTGTATCAACATTATGGTGATACGTTAGAGAAAATATAGCATAAGAAAATATCCCATGGTTTGTAGAATCATTCAAAGTTTGCAAGTTTTGTATCAAAGTATGGTTTGTGTATCAAGGTGAGATGTTGCTGTATCATATTGTGTTGATACTGTATCAATATTATGGTATAATGCGATACACAGTCAGCTACACCGTTGCACACTAGTTGGGGATTTGTGAGAATAGGTTGAGGGGAAAATATAATATTAAATGTGATACGTTAGAGAAAATATAGCATAAGAAAATATCCCATGGTTTGTAGAATAATTCATTCAAAGTTTGCAAGTTTTGTATCAAAGTATGGTTTGTGTATCAAGTTGAGATGTTACTGTATCATATTGTGTTGATACTGTATCATGTGTGGTGATACTGTATCATTTATTGTGATACCATAGAGAAAAGATAGCATAAGAAGATATCCATGGTTTGTAGAATCATTCAAAGTTTAAAAGTCTGTATCAATTATGGTGTTGTGTATCAAGTTGAAATGGTACTGTATCATGTGTGGTGATACTGTATCAACATTATGGTGATACGTTAGAGAAAATATAGCATAAGAAAATATCCCATGGTTTGTCGAATTCATTCAAAGTTTGCAAGTTTTGTATCAAAGTATGGTGTTGTGTATCAAGGTGAGATGGTACTGTATCATATTGTGTTGATACTGTATCATATTATGGTGATAAGCTGATACACAGTCAGCTACACCGTTGCACACTAGTTGGGGATTTGTGAGAATAGATGAGGGGAAATATCAATATAAATGTGATACGTTAGAGAAAATATAGCATAGAAAAATATCCCATGGTTTGTAGAATTCATTCAAAGTTTGCAAGTTTTGTATCAAAGTATGGTGTTGTGTATCAAGTTGAGATGTTACTGTATCATATTGTGTTGATACTGTATCAATATTATGGTGATAAGCTGATACACAGTCAGCTACACCGTTGCACACTAGTTGGGGATTTGTGAGAATAGGTTGAGGGGAAAATATAAATATTAAAGGGTGAACATCATGTTAGGGAAAAAATATTCGGGCTTTACTTACTTCGATGCGAAAGACAGTCGTTTCATTTCTCCGCCGGAATTCCTTTAATTTTTCCCGGTACTCCCATTATCGTATTTTGGCAGCCTGTCACATTAACTGAAACACAATTAAAGTGAAATAGTTAGAAATTTATTCGAGAATATAGTGGAATAGTTTTTAGTTAGGAATAAAACTATTAGAGATACAAAAGTTTTAGTATAATGTATATTCGGACTGTAATTTTTGTGATCTTATAAAAGTGTTTGATAACCTCATTTGGACTATTTTATCAAAATTAGGGAGAGGAACAGTTTTGGGTTATCCTGTTGATTCTCTCCCATCATTAATTTGATTTGTGGTTAAGGAATGTAATAAATGAATGTAATGTAATATTAATAGTTTTACAATATGTATGTTGTGTCATGTGTGGTACTTTCCCATAATAAAATAATAATAATATCAATATCTAGTGACCTGGCTGGCTCAGGTCTGGTGTAAGATTTTCAGGTCGCAACTGATCAATTCAGGGCCTCTGACATGACCTAACGACTACTTTTTAGGCAGCCGGGACCGACGGCTAACGTGTTCATCCGAAACATAATGAAAACACAAATGTCATAAAAGTGGTTGACTATTTCAATTGTGTTTTCAATATTATTACGTACTAAGTATGTAGTTAACTAATTAATGTTATCAAATTTTTGTGAATGAATATTAAAAATACAATAATAATTCTGTCGTGACTGGAAAAAGAAGCCTTGAGCTCCAGCCCGAAGTTCTAAAAATAAGACATACATTTTTTAATCTAATAACAGCAGTAATAATGTCACAATCCGGTTGATGGATGATAATCTATGGATGTTGAATTTTATCAATAATCCAAGTACTTGATATACAGAATATAAGTAGTTAATAGTTGATAGTTGAAAATTAATTCGAGATGAAAATCAACTACGTTACGGTATCATAAACTATCGTACTAATGAGGTAAATCTGTCTTACCGTACTTGTAGCATAATGTACTATGACATAGCAAGAAACTGATGGGGGAACAGTCTATGAAAGAGATAAAGGAGTAAACGAAAAAATAGAGAAGATGAAGGAGGAAATAGTTGAAGAAGGAGAGAAATGAGATGAAAGAGAAGATACAGGAAAGAGAAGAGAAGAAACAAACATTTACAAGGACAATAAATTATGGATAATTCTAGAGAATAAATAAATTAATCAGTTACTAACCTCTTCAATGACTTCTTCGACACGACTCATCCTTTGTTCATAGCTGAGGTGTCGGTCCATTCTTACCATGGCCTGCAAAACAAATCATAAATCAGTATAGCGTGTATTTTATAATATTATGTTAAACGAGATTGATTATTTTTAGAATCTATGTGCAGAAATTGGAGATCCAAATATTCTGTTTTTCCGGTATGCAATCCACAAGTTGACAAGTTCTGGTGCAAACAAACACAACCCTACTCTCTCTATTATATAGATAAGGAAGAGGAGAGGTGAAATGTGCTGAGGAAGGATACAGAATAAGTAGGTTGAAGAAGAAGAGAATAAGAATGAGAGATTGAGAAGAGACGGAAGAAATTATTTGAAGAAGGGTGGAAGGAGAGAGAAGAGTGATGATTGA
>NW_024094677.1:0-10233 GCF_014356525.2 Nilaparvata lugens
GATCCCGCACTGGACTAGTGCGCTGCGGCGGCCAGCACTCTGGACTTTCCTAAGTCCTACTTGCCGGGCACCAGCTGTCCTCCTGGGGTCCGGATCGGCCGCGGAGTTGCGGAAAGGCTTTTCCACACCTTCCCGGAGTCCTCTTGCGATCCCGCACTGGACTATGCGCTGCGGCGGCCAGCACTCTGGACTTTCCTAAGTCCTACTTGCCGGGCACCAGCTGTCCTCCTGGGGTCCGGATCGGCCGCGGAGTTGCGGGAAGGCTTTTCCACACCTTCCCGACGTCCTCTTGCGATCCCGCATGGACTAGTGCGCTGCGGCGGCCAGCACTCTGGACTTTCCTAAGTCCTACTTGCCGGCACCAGCTGTCTCCTGGGGTCCGGATCGGCTGCGGAGTTGCGGGAAAGGCTTTTCCACACCTTCCCAGATGTCCTTTCTCGCCTCGATGTCCCACTGGTGGCCTGCCAATGGGGAGTCAGGTTTCGACCAAACCTGACGTGTTGTCGTTGGTCGAAACTGGCAACCCTCGTCTAAACAGGTTAAATGTCGTTCAACACTCGCCCAAACGAGTGTAGAGCAGTGGAGTTCACTGTGTGAGAGGCTAATCGACTTTAGCCTCGACACAACTCCCGGTCGCTGAAGAAATCGGAGTTCACTTAGTACAAGGCGTACTGTGACGTTGCTAGCTGCTCGCTGCTTCCTTCTCACCTCTCTCAACCGCTCGACTTGGCTCTCCGAACTCGACTGCCTCCTGCTGGCCTTTCTCGAGCCTCCCTCATGACCGAGAGGGAGGGGAGAGAGGATGCGCAGCATCGCTGAGCGGTAGGCCAGTGGCTGGCTTGAACGTTGACCCCTCAGATTCTATGAAAGATAACCGAGCGTCGAATAAATGAGCCCTAAATTCAATTCCTTTCTCTAGTTACGATATACATCGTGACACACTGTTCCTACTAAGGGAAGGGGAGGAAAAGAGAGGGGAGGAGAGGGGGGGGTGAGGTTGGAAGGGTAAACGGCAGACAGAATGTCCCAAATGCCTGAGTACATTCTGCCGCCTCTCCGCCGGTCACCATAGACCGAACACAAACTGGGCGCCAGGTTGCTCCTCGCCAACCGTGGTGATGCGTTGGCACCATCCGAAGAAATGAGCAAGCTACCCGGCCAGATCCTAGGCCTAGCTTCAGAGAAGATCTTGAAGATCTGCGCCGTGCTTTCGCACTGCGTTGAGACGCTGTGTTCGCACACTGCAAGAGACCGCCGTGCTTCCGCACTGCGATGGGGGACGCCGTGCTTTCGCACTGCAAGAAGCGCCGTGCTTTCGCACTGCAAAGGACCGCCGTGCTTCCGCACTGCAATGGGGGACGCCGTGTTTGCACACTGCAAGAGACCGCCGTGCTTCCGCACTGCAATGGGGGACGCCGTGTTTGCACACTGCAAGAGACCGCCGTGCTTCCGCACTGCGATGGGGGACGCCGTGCTTTCGCACTGCAAGAAGCGCCGTGCTTTCGCACTGCAAAGGACCGCCGTGCTTCCACACTGCAATGGGGGACGCTGTGTTTGCACACTGCAAGAGACCGCCATGCTTCCGCACTGCGATGGGGGACGCCGTGCTTTCGCACTGCAAGAAGTGCCGTGCTTTTGCACTGCAAATATAAGGACGCAGTGCTTTCGCACTGCAAAAGGAATGCCGTGCTTTTGCACTGCCCGGGGCGCCGTGCTTCCGCACTGCCAGGAACGCTATGCTTTCGCATCGCGAAAAGGACACCATGCTCCTGCACTGCAGAGTTGCGGGAAAGGCTTTTCCACACCTTCCCAGATGTCCTTTCTCGCCTCGATGTCCCACTGGTGGCCTGCCAATGGGGAGTCAGTTTCGACCAAACCTGACGTGTTGTCGTTGGTCGAAACTGGCAACCCGTCGTCTAAACAGGTTAAATGTCGTTCAACACTCGCCCAAACGAGTGTAGAGCAGTGGAGTTCACTGTGTGAGAGGCTAATCGACTTTAGCCTCGACACAACTCCCGGTCGCTGAAGAAATCGGAGTTCACTTAGTACAAGGCGTACTGTGACGTTGCTAGCTGCTCGCTGCTTCCTTCTCACCTCTCTCAACCGCTCGACTTGGCTCTCCGAACTCGACTGCCTCCTGCTGGCCTTTCTCGAGCCTCCCTCAGTGACCGAGAGGGAGGGGAGAGAGGATGCGCAGCATCGCTGAGCGGTAGGCCAGTGGCTGGCTTGAACGTTGACCCCTCAGATTCTATGAAAGATAACCGAGCGTCGAATAAATGAGCCCTAAATTCAATTCCTTTCTCTAGTTACGATATACATCGTGACACACTGTTCCTACTAAGGGAAGGGGGAGGAAAAGAGAGGGGGAGGAGAGGGGGGGGTGAGGTTGGAAGGGGTAAACGGCAGACAGAATGTCCCAAATGCCTGAGTACATTCTGCCGCCTCTCCGCCGGTCAACATAGACCGAACACAAACTGGCGCCAGGTTGGCTCCTCGCCAACCGTGGTGATGCGTTGGCACCATCCGAAGAAATGAGCAAGCTACCCGGCCAGATCCTAGGCCTAGCTTCAGAGAAGATCTTGAAGATCTGCGCCGTGCTTTCGCACTGCGTTGAGACGCCGTGTTCGCACACTGCAAGAGACCGCCGTGCTTCCGCACTGCGATGGGGGACGCCGTGTTTGCACACTGCAAGAGGCCGCCGTGCTTCCGCACTGCGATGGGGGACGCCGTGTTTGCACACTGCAAGAGACCGCCGTGCTTCCACACTGCAATGGGGGACGCCGTGCTTTCGCACTGCAAAGGACCGCCGTGCTTCCACACTGCAATGGGGGACGCCGTGCTTTCGCACTGCGTTGAGACGCCGTGTTCGCACTGCAAGAAGCGCCGTGCTTTCGCACTGCAAAGGACCGCCGTGCTTCCACACTGCAATGGGGGACGCTGTGTTTGCACACTGCAAGAGACCGCCATGCTTCCGCACTGCGATGGGGGACGCCGTGCTTTCGCACTGCAAGAAGTGCCGTGCTTTTGCACTGCAAATATAAGGACGCAGTGCTTTCGCACTGCAAAAGGAATGCCGTGCTTTTGCACTGCCCGGGGCGCCGTGCTTCCGCACTGCCAGAACGCTATGCTTTCGCATCGCGAAAAGGACACCATGCTCCTGCACTGCAGAGTTGCCGTGTTTCCACACTGCCGAGGACGCCGTGCTTCCGCACTGCAGATGAGAGTCGCGGTGCTCTCGCACTGCCAGGAGGGGCGGGTAACACAAGAAAACGAGGTGAACAACACCTCAGACAGGTTCTGAGAACCTAAGTAGCATTGAGATTAAGAACCTAACTGCAATGAGTCGCTGTGCTCTCGCACTGCAAAAACAAGGACGCAGTGCTTTCGCACTGCAAAAGGAACGCCGTGCTTTCGCACTGCCCGGGGCGCCGTGCTCCTGCACTGACAGGAACGCTATGCTTTCGCATTGCGAGAAGGACACCGTGCTCCCGCACTGCAGAGTTGCCGTGTTTCCACACTGCCGAGGACGCCGTGCTTCCGCACTGCAGATGAGAGTCGCGGTGCTCTCGCACTGCCAGGAGGGGCGGGTAACACAAGAAACGAGGTGAACAACACCTCAGACAGGTTCCGAGAACTTAAGTAGCATTGCCAGGGAAATCCTGTGCTTCCGCACTGCAAAGAGTCGCCGTGCTCTCGCACTGCAAAAATAAGGACGCGGTGCTTTCGCACTGCCGAGTCGCCGTGCTTCCGCACTGCCCAGGACGCCATGCTTCCGCACTGCAGGTGAGAGCGCCGTGCTTTCGCACTGCCGGGGAGCGCCATGTCACACTTGCAGGACACTGCCGGGAAGTGTCGTGCTTCACACTGTACATAAATGGACGCCGTGCTTTCGCACTGCCGAGTCGCCGTGTTTTCACACTGCAAAAGGACGCCGTGCTTCCGCACTGCAGGTAAGAGTCGCGGTGCTCTCGCACTGCCAGGAGGGACAACACAGGGCACACAAAACACACAAAAAACACAAAAACACAAAAACACAGAAACACAAAAACACGGAAACATATCGCCGGGCTTTCGCCCTGCAGGACGTGCTTGCGCACTGCGTGCCGTGTTTTCACACTGCTGAGGTGTTCCCACACCGCGAAGGTGTGCGTCCACGTAATGACAATCCAGACACTCACTGACCGATGTGTCATGCTTGCGCACGACGTTCGGACGAGTTCGCAATCTGGCTGCAGTGTTCCCACACTGCCTTGGTCAAGCTCGCGCACTACCTTTGCCGGGCTTTCGCCCTGCGGGCCGGGCTTTCGCCCTGCGGGCCGGGCTTTCGCCCTGCATGCCGTGCTTGCGCACTGCGTGCCGTGCTTGCGCACTGCGTGCCATGCTCACGCACTGCGTGCCGTGCTTGCGCACTGCATGCCGTGTTTTCACACTGCGTGCCGTGTTTTCACACTGCGTGCCGTGCTTGCGCACTGCGTGCCGTGTTTTCACACTGCGTGCCGTGCTTGCGCACTGCTTGTGCCGGGCTTTCGCCCTGCATGGCCGTGTTTTCACACTGCCTTGCTTCGCCGTGCTTGCGCACTGCTTGTGCCGGGCTTTCGCCCTGCATGGCCGTGTTTTCACACTGCCTTGCTTCGCCGTGCTCGCGCACTGCTTGTGCCAGGCTTTCGCCCTGCATGGACGTGTTTCCACACTGCCTTGCTTCGCCGTGCTTGCGCACTGCATGTGCCGGGCTTTCGCCCTGCATGACCGTGTTCTCACACTGCCTTGCTTCGCCGTGCTTGCGCACTGCATGTGCCGGGCTTTCGCCCTGCATGGCCGTGTTCTCACACTGCCTTGCTTTGCCGTGCTTGCGCACTGCATGTGCCGGGCTTTTGCCCTGCATGGCCGTGTTCTCACACTGCCTTGCTTCGCCGTGCTTGCTCACTGCATGTGCCGGGCTTTCGCCCTGCATGGCCATGTTCTCACACTGCCTTGCTTCGCCGTGCTTGCGCACTGCATGTGCCAGGCTTTCGCCCTGCATGGCCGTGTTCTCACACTGCCTTGCTTCGCCGTGCTTGCGCACTGCATGTGCCGGGCTTTCGCCCTGCATGGCCGTGTTCTCACACTGCCTTGCTTCACCGTGCTTGCGCACTGCATGTGCCAGGCTTTCGCCCTGCATGGCTGTGTTCTCACACTGCCTTGCTTCGCTGTGCTTGCGCACTGAATGTGCCGGGCTTTCGCCCTGCATGGCCATGTTCTCACACTGCCTTGCTTCACTGTGCTTGCGCACTGCATGTGCCGGGCTTTCGCCCTGCATGGCCGTGTTCTCACACTGCCTAACTTCCGTGACTACTCACCTACGGCTTGACCCAAGCCCGTTGCCCGTCCGGGAGGCGCACTCGGATCCTCGGACGGCCGGCGCGAGGGCGCCTTCCGGGGCGGAAGGATTGGTGGGTGACCTTCCTCACCGTAGGCCGATCTCCAATCGTGATTAGGGCAAGGCCTCGTCCGCAGTCGGTGGTAGATAGGCGAACTGCCGGCGGTAACGATGAGTCTTCCTCTTCATCCTCAGAGGAGAGTTCGAAGACCTCGGATTCGTCAGGGTAGACGGCAACGGCGGGACGGGGGGGTGACAATGGCTGGCTGCTGGTAACAGGGAAGCAGCTGGAACTTCCTGGAAGTTCGCGGGGTTCTGTGGAGGCTGCTCCCCAAGCCTCAGTGAGTCCCCTTTCTCGCACCCAAACTGGGGTAGGGGGAGTCGGGGTCGCAGTCGTTGTTACGGCGAAAGGAGGGGTCGCGGGGCGGACGGCCTCCTCAGAGGTCCCGTATGCGGGGTGAGATTGAGAAGCCCCCGCCTCCTCCCTCGAGCAAGGCGTCTTCATCCTCCGTGGGGACCTCTGGGACCTCCATAGGGGTATCAGCGACGGCAGAGGTTGATGGCAGTGGAGTGTCGGCCCGAACCGGACTAGGAAGAGGTTGGTGAGCGGGCTGGGTCACCGTGACTACGATGTTGCGGTCGCGGCTCGTCCGCAGAGCGGGGAACTCCTCGAACAACTCCCTGGAGGCAGCCTCTACCATGCTATCTACCGGCGGAGTCCGCTGCTGGAGGAGCCGGAGTAGCTGTTGACCAATGATACGCTCCGATTGCCACTGGGTGAGGCCTTCCCGGTTGTGTTGGAAACACTGCACCTCCCTCCGGTGATGCGGCGCAGTCTCTTCACCTGGCAATACTTGGCCATGATGGCGTGGATGGCCTCATAATCGTCTGCCGAAGTCTTGTGACCGGGGTCCAAGATGGTGGTAGTAGCCTCTTTCCGGTTCACCACTGCCAGGGCAATACCTCCCCCCCGAATTAGAGGAAACCCGAGGAGAGTGTCTCTCTTTAAGTTCCTCAGCACCTCCCGAAGTCCTTCGGGGGTTCGGTTCGCATGTCGGGTGCGCAACGCCTGGAAAGGCGTGAACCTCGCCTTCTCGGTCATCGACAGCCGCTCCATCTCCCGCAACACCTGATCCGTAAAGCAGGCCCGGAAAGACAGCATTTTCTCCTTTTTTTTTTTTAAAAAAAAGTGGTCGTTGAGAGGACTCGAAGACGTAGTTAGGGAGGAAGATAAGAAGTGGTGATGAGTGATATTAAAAGAGAGCAGTTGATGATGACGTTGACCAAGTTTGGAGATAAAAAAAACACAAGTCTCAAAACTCCAGAAAAAGCACCAAAAAAAAGAACTAGAACTCGGAGATGTTATTTGAAGTAAAAAATGATGAAAGAAATAAAGATGCAAATCAAAAAGTCACTAGTAATAAGGTCGCTTTACTATAGCCTGTCACCCGATGTTGCCTACTCGTAGCTCACAACGGACTGACTAAGTGAAGTTTGAGAAGCAACCATAAACAGGGAAAAACAGGAATAAACGGGAATTATTAGATTGAATAAAATGAAAAACAATGCAGGATCGGACGAGAATAATCTGTTAGTAGACAAAATATTGATTATTTTATCTTATCGCTATGCGTCGACCGCTCAACAGGCACGTAGCACTGAAATTCAGATTTAACTGGCAGAACGGTATAATAGGAAAAATGCTGTTTCTCGATGCCAATTCCTATATGAGATGATGACAAGCCTTTTCTCATAAAATTGTTATTAGAATTATATTATTGAAGATAGAAATATAGCCATAGAAAATGTCTACAAGCCCAGGCCGTGGGAAACTCGGACCTGTCTACTGAACGTGACTAAATCACAATTAAAACAATAGCACAATAAAGCATAGACTACTGTAATACCAATACAGCTCCAGTTTCTTTCAAAACGAGATGAATTTGAAATAATGAAATAATGAAGATTTTATTTCAGTAAAATCACTTCATGGATATTTTCATTTTTAATAAAATATTGGAGAGAGATTGATCAAAATTGAAAACCACAAAAACGATTGTAGTACACTATGACTTACAATCACACGCAACTTATTCAAATGCCATGAATAATCGGTTGCCTAATTACATGCAACTTACTCAAATACCATGAATAATCGGTTGCCGAATCACACACAACTTATTCAAATACCATGAATAATCGGTTGCCGAATCACACACAACTTATTCAAATTCCATGAATAATCGGTTGCCTAATCACACGCAACTTATTCAAATACCATGAATAATCGGTTGCTACTAATATACTTCTATCACAGAAAATAACTCAAATTCAAATTCAAAATTTTCAAATTCAAATTTTATTTATCAAACTCACAATATTCACATTCAGAATCAAAATAACTCCTGTTATTTTCTGTATCGTATACATAATTACCACGGACCAAGCATTATCACGGCTTTATTTTATGATCAAAATAAATATTCAATCCAAAACCTCATGGACAAATATATTATTCAGAAAAATCTGACAATTATTTCCTCCAATGTTAATAATAATAATATAATTTCTCTGGATGTTGGACGACACATCCAGAGGAGTTTTTCATAAATTCATACATTACATATTTTTTTTTTTTTCATATATTTCATAATATAACAATATTCAGTGTTTACAAAAATGATACCTCACTATATAATATGTGTCGAGGTTATCATCAATTAATACTATTTATGCTACAACAGATAATACAAAATTCCAAAAATCTAAAACTATATCTATTACCCTCAGCATCCCTAGTACAAAGATACTAAACCGAGGTACTATTCTCTACATATACATTTACCTTATTTAAAAAGATACTGCTAGCTAAATCCACTTACTATTAGTTCCTCACTACTTTGTATCCCAATACTAAGTCTTATACTATTGACTGAAGTCAATACTTCAGTCGTAATCAGACCTCGTAGAGTGCAGATCGTAGCGAATAATTAGTGTAGAGTAGTATTAGTAGTGAAAGTGGAACAAGTTGTGTCAACACCAACTGTCAACAACCAGCAGTCCAGTCAGCAGTTTTTCACAGTGAAAACTACTCAACGTTTTTTTTTCTGAGTGAAAAGTGTGTCACCAAATTTTTCGTTTGAACATTGCTCTCTTTAAAATTAGGTTCTGTTTCTTTAAAAACAATTATCAAACCATCAATAAATATGGTGTTTTGGATCTATCAGCCTTAAGATGATCCATTCGCCAATAAATACGCCAACAAAACTACCACCATCCGCGCAGCTAGAATACGAGGAAGAGGAGGAAAAGGATGAAATGAATATGCCTCCCGAATTGCCACCGAAAAGTAAAAACGATAGCGGAATACGTTTCGAGGTACGTTCTCTTAAAAATATACAAGAGAAATTTCTGAAATGGGGGAGTGAAATTTCTTGAAAAAGAAAGTATCCAGAGAGGACTATGATTCGTTTTTAAATGTGTGCAATGAACTTAACATAAGTATCGAAAGAATAGACGTTAAGCAACATATACAAGATAACAACGCGGAAATGTTTGGAAAAATTCACACTCTGGAGCAGAGTGTGAATAAACTAGCAAGTGAAGTTGCAAAAAGCCATAATAAGCCGATCTCATTTGCTGAGGCCGTGCAACTGCCAAAGAAGAGGACCGCACCTTCTACATTATCGAGTGCCGCCTCCACTGCTGCAGCCAGGGAGTCTCCGCCCGGACCAAGAAGCTGTCGCCCAAGGAGAATGTGATCATCCTGAAGCCAGCAAAAATAAATGGAACGGAAAAGGAACAAAGCGGAAAAATTCGAGAAACAATAAAGAAGAACATCACCCGTGAACAAAATTTGAACATTAAAAAAGCTGTTGATGTCCGTGGTGGGGTGTGCTGTTGGTGCTTCACCCAAGGGCCAATAAGGAAAATGTTTGGGTGATAAGGTCCTGCAACATCCAAACATAAAGGTAAGCGAGCCACAATCCAAATTGCCAAGAATAATTCTGTATCACGTCGCTGCAGATATAACTGCTGCTGAATTGGCAAACGATGTGTATGAGAGAAATCTCGAGTCATCGTCACTGAGTAGGGAAATTTCTTGAAAAACTTTAGGCCGATTTTTAAAATAGGACCGAAAAACAAAAACACCGTGCACTGGGTAGTGGAGTGCACTGGTGAATTAAGAAAAGAATTTATTAACAAATCGCGGATTGGTATTGATTGGAGGGTGTGCCGAGTTGGAGACTATGTTGCCGTCTCTCGTTGCTTCAAGTGCCAAAAATTGGACATATCAGTAAGCATTGCACTCAAGCACAAAACCCTGTGCTCACTGTTCCACTACAGGACATGATGTTAAAGAGTGCCCTAATAGAGACAAAAAGCCCTCATGTTTAAATTGCCGCAATGATAAAAAAGCTTTCGATCACAAAGTAGGTGACAGAGAGTGCCCTTCCTATCAAAAAGCGTTACAACAAATAATTGATAGAACTGATTATGGAATCTGAAAGAAAATATTCAATATACTGAGGATAGATAAAAATAATAGTGATAGTAAAATCAAGCAATCAACCCAACACAAAATGATTACTTTAAATTCCATCCTTAACAAAATTTTAGTTTCTGCGTAACAACTAATACTGATAAAAGTAAGATAAGTCTGGTTTATAATTTTGGTGAGAGGGTTGATGTTATGATATCTTTTACAAAAATAGGAAATTATTAAAACATCCAAAGGACTCTCTCTGCTTAGAAATAAAAATATTTCTCTCTTGAAGAGTGGAATCGCCTGAATGTGTTACGAGATTCTAATTGTATAAGAGTTTTGTTTTCTGATAAAACATTCCTATTTTCATATTAAATGATGGTGAAAATGG
>NW_024094678.1:0-8843 GCF_014356525.2 Nilaparvata lugens
GGTCTCTCGCATATTATCCTTATGATTTCCAGCTACATTGCTTCTCTTCTAATATTACCGTCATCATAATTGGCCATAGTCAATTACTATGATCAATTTTATCATAAGCCTTGTGAGTAACCTTAGTATTTGAGATCAGTCTTTCGCATATTATCTATAAGGTTTTTTAGGTATTTTTCTACTTAGCTTCCCTTCATTGATTACAATTATCATAATTTGTCATAATCAATTATCAAAATTACCATAATCAATTTCCATAGCCTTGTGAGTATCAACTAATGAGTATTTGAGATCAGTCTTTCGCATATCATCTATAAGGTTTTTTTTAGGTATTTTTCTACTTAGCTCCCCTTCATTGATGTGCTGTATAAATCAATTATCATAAAATTACCATGATCAATTCCCACAAGCTTTTTGAGTATTAACCTTAAGAGTATTTGAGATCAGTCTTTCGCATATTATCTACTAGACATAAGGCTCGCTCCGCTCGCCATATCCGTCTAGCAAGGGGGGCTCAGCCCCCTGGACACCCGACTGGATCGTCCAAAAATGAGATCAGCGGGCTCGCTTCGCACGCCTGCATTTTTCATTTGAGCATGCTTCATTCAGAAAGTCAAAGTACTGAGAAAACTCAGAAAAGCTGAGAAAAACGTTGGAAAACGCTGATTTTGGGCGTATCTTTGATGAAATATTAAAGTCACCTCATCACAAAATTGTTAGACCCTAGCTAAACCTCTGTACTAAATTTGAACAATTTCTGTTCATTTTTTCTCGATAAATCTGAGAAAAAACAAAAAAAGCAGATTTTGGGCGTATCTTTGGAAATTTTTCCAAATCCGTTTTTAGTGCGCCTGTAAAGGGCCAACTGAACATACCTACCAAATTTGAACGTTTTTGGTCCGGTAGATTTTTAGTTCTGCGAGTGAGTAAGTGAGTGAGTGAGTGTGTGTGTCAGTGAGTGAGTGCCATTTCGCTCCTATATACTGTATATATAGATTAGGTTTTTTTAGGTTTTTTTCTACTTAGCTCCCCTTCATTGATTTGCCATAATCAATTATCATAAAATTACCATAATCAATTTCCACAAGCCTTGTGAGTATTAACCTTATGAGTATTTGAGACCAGTCTTTCGCATATTATCCTTTAGGGTTTTTTTAGCTGCTAAGCTTCCCTTCATTATTTGTTATTCAACGGTCTAATGACCATATTTGGAATACTTGGGCGTGTCGTGTCTCGGCCTATCACAGTAGAGCTCAACCTTAATTGGTCAACAGCTGACGGCCAATCGTAGTGCTTCACGTCTTCGGTCTTCACTCTATATACTCTATAGGTATATTCTGTTGCTCAATGTTCAAGCTTCCAGTCCATCAGATTGATGACAATCATTGTTTAAGAACAAAAACTAGTATCTCCATGTTTTTTAATAAATTATGTGTTGACTATATCAAGTAGTTTTTCATTCAATGAGAAATCCAAGAAATGTTTTGAGAATATGTGAGAAATAACTCAATATCACCTCAACAACAAATCAGACCATACAGCAATTTCAATAATAATTTCAGACTATTTCAATGGCAAAATCTGATCTGTCTAACATTCATAAATCATCTATTGAATCATTCCGTTTCACTGGCTAATCTTGTATTTTATTCAATATTTCCCTTACATGTTACATGCAAATTAATAAGAACAATATGAAAACTTGTAGTACCTATTTTATTTAAAATATTACAACCACTAGTTTCTACCATAACTTAGGTCATTTTCAAGTGCCTACTCTGATTTCAACATACTCTGAAAAGTGCCTACTCTGATTTCAACATACTCTGAAAAGTGCCTACTCTGATTCCAACATACTCTGAAAAGTGCCTACTCTGATTTCAACATACTCTGAAAAGTGCCTACTCTGATTTCAACATACTCTGAAAAGTGCCTACTCTGATTTCAACATACTCTGAAAAGTGCCTACTCTGATTTCAACATACTCTGAAAAGTGCCTACTCTGATTTCAACATACTCTGAAAAGTGCCTACTCTGATTTCAACATACTCTGAAAAGTGCCTACTCTGATTTCAACTTGAAAATGACCTAAGTTATGGTAGAAACTAGTCGTTGTAATATTTTTAAATTAAAAGGGTACTACAAGTTTTCATATTATTCTTATTAATTTGTAAAAAAGTAGCCCATTCAAGTGAAGTGTTTTTATGTTACATGCAATATTTATTATTTTTCTCTGATACATGCATAATAAAGATCAAGAGCAATAAATTAAAAATACTACTCTATCTTATCCAAGCTTTAGTATTTCCCCAATGATTCTTTTGGAAATAGATTCCTGTCATCAATAATTACATTCTATTTTCTCAATTCTATACGACTAGTAGTTCTGTGAACAATAGACCTCACGCAGTATTCTCATCCACAATTACCTGATTGAAACGATGGACCTTATGGAAATACAGCAAGAGACTGGCTTCTCCACACATCTGTGTAATCACTTGTCAGCAGATTTATGATGAATAATTCTTTAGTCTGATTTTTACTCCAATATTGGCGTATGAAGGAGGCTCCTTTTCCTTTTATATTATCCTTGAAATGCAAAATTTCCAAAAACCTTGTATGTACGTCGACGCGCAATTAAAAAAGGAACATACCTGTCAAATTTCATGAAAATCTATTACCGCGTTTCGCCGTAAATGCGCAACATAAAACATATAAACATTTAAACATTAAGAGAAATGCCAAACCGTCGACTTGAATGTTAGACCTCACTTCGCTCGGTCAATCATCATATACAGTGAAACCTACATATAGTAAACCCCGGTATAGTAAATTCGACGTTATAGTATATTTCCTCATGCAGTTCCTTGAAACGTTCTTATAGCACATATTTCCTTACAGTAAACCTGATTTACCTGATAACTTAGGATGGCTCTCAACTCTGTCAAATGGATGAGACTGATCTCAGTGACGAAAGTTCTAATATTTGCTCTAGGAATGTGTTCCAAGTAGCAAGCTCCTCCGGTCTGTCTCTGAGGAGATCGAACAGAAAGTAATCTGTGATCTTGTAAGAGCGAGGTCGTCGGTCCTGTGCTGGGAGCTGGGAGCTGGGACTACTCACTTTACTGGAGCAGAGTGATAACTTGTGCCTTAATCCCCTTGCTGTCCTGGCTTGATTACCAGCGACTTTAGCCTAGAGAGGCTTCCACACACATCTCAAGAAAATCCCGGTTGCAGCGTCTCAGTTGAGCCTTCCCATTAGCTGCAAATATCCTGTGATGGGCACTTTCAGATTGGGTGTCACCTACTACTGCAGACTCATGTAGGTTCTAAGAATAATTGTGGATCACTTTCTTCTCACTTCTTGTAAGAATTTGAGAGAATGAAGAGATCGTTCTACAGGATGAAAACCGTTAATTTAGTCGACAGTCTTACAACTGTCTTATAATCGACAGTTTTACAACTGTTACACGACGAACTAAAGGGCAGCCATGACAGCGAGAGGCAAGAAGAGCCTCTATTGCCAGTCTGCCACTGCTGGAATAGGTGTGTTTTTGTGAATTAAATTGATTTCTATGACTAATTATTATATTTATGATGATGATGATATTGCAAACTTGACTGGAATGAACTATAGAAATCAGCTTATATTATATGATCATGTTAGGCCGGTATTAGAGGCGCACTAAGAAATCTTTGGCAATATTTTAACTCTAAGGGTGTTTTTAAGGGTTTAAAGTTCGTCTTTTAGCATGTATATTCTTCTTATTCTCTCAATTATAACTGAAAAATGTCCATACCATATGTGAATATAGAACTATAATCTAGAGAATACTTATAATCGACAGTCTTAAGCCAGGTCTACACGACAACGATATTTACGCAAACCTGGCTTGCGCAAACCATGTTCGCGCTAAGTTTGCGTCGTGTAGACGGGAGATCGTTGCGAACTTCTCAGGTATGAAGGTTTAGAGTCTTATATTAGACTATCTTAGTACGTGTATCACTTAATTCTTACTACTACTTGCTTGTTTCTTCTGTTTCTTACTGGACAACCTTCTATGATTCACATCTCAGTCAAAAGTTCCAGCTCTTATAACCTGGTACATTCAAGCCTGGTTCTGACTAGTAGAGTTAGCGGTCGAGTAACTGGCATACTAACTTACTGAGCTAACTCTTCTCTACTTACTTGGTCGAGTAAATAAATGTTTTCACTACAATTGTGAATAGTAGGTAAAGTGTAAAAATCTGGTGTGGCGCACTCACACAACTTTCCTTGCCTTTATGAAAATTGATCACCTGACGCTAGTGTTCCCGCGCATCTCAAGTCTACTATTCAAAGATCCAAGCCAGCTGGTGACAGGGCAATAACGCTGGAGACACACGAGGTCTGCTATCTCTTCATAGTGAATCATTCAATAGAATCAACAGTTGCCAACAGTTTGCAATTGGATAATCACATTTTCTCGAATTTCGAGCCTATTTTTAAATTTAGTTGGAAATGTTACCGAACATTAATTGTAGAGATTCTTATGCTCAATCTATTCAACACGAAATTTTTTGTTTAAATTGTATCTGAAGCCTTATAATTGAGAATCTAAAATCAAACTTTGCATAGATGGGGCGGAGCTCCTGGAATTTTTACAGATATGGGACTTGTGGCAGTTGATAGAGCTTATCGATGACCATTCCAGGTATAACTTTAATCAAAATCGTTGGAGCCGTTTTCGATAAAATCGCAAAAAACCCTGTTTTTGACAACATTTTCGCCATTTTAGCCGCCATCTTGAATTGCATTTGATCGAAATTGTTCGTGTCGGATCCTTATATTGTAAGGACCTTACGTTCCAAATTTCAAGTCATTCCGTTAATTGGGAGATGAGATATCGTGTACACAGACGCACATACACTCATTTACCACTTTTTTGGACTCAGGGGACCTTGAAACGTATAGAAATTCAGAAATTGGAGTACCTTAATTTCTTTTCGAAAACAATACTTTGGTTTTAGGGCAAGGAAAGTAAAAACACTTCACTTAGATGGGCTACTTTTGTACAAATTAATAAAAACAATATAAAAACTTGTAGTACCCTTTATTATCAAAAACTTTAAAATATTTCAACGACTATCTTCGACCATAACTTAGGTCATTTTCAAGTTGAAATGTAGAAAATAAAAAAGGTACAGTGTGTTGTCCAGTGAACAGAACTAACCTTGAAATGTCATATACTCTACTCTACTCTACTCTAGAGTGACTCTACTCTATTAGCTCGAGACTGTTTTTGTTTGTATAGTAGTGGTAGAGTAGAGTGAGAAGCGGTGGTGGGGGAAGGCAAGTGGTAGAGTACTATCCCACGGTGCTATCCCACTCTACTCTATCAGAAACTATTACTCTAACATGACTCTACTCTACCATGAACGTTTTCATTGGGAGAGTTCACAAGATAGTTAGTACTTGCTCAGGAACTCTACTAATGAAAACCACGCTTTAGGGATTCTGCGACCTTGGAGATATGCTCTATGCTCCATTAAAAAATATAGCTTATCATTAAATTCAGCATTTTGCATTCTGAGATGAAATAAGTTGGATGAGTTTGAAATTTAATTAGTGTCAATGTCAGTGATTGACATTTCCATATACTTTCAATAGCAACAATGCCATTATTTGATAGAATAAGTAGTGTTCACAATGCTCTTCTCTCCTATATCCTATTTATGGTGTGTCAAATTTGTGGCCTCAGATCTAATTTGTTTTGTTGACTCATTTTCTTCTTCAAAAGGTCTTCTTCTGGAAAGTCTACGAAAGTTTTCTTCTTCTCGTTTAACATAGCACTCATGCTGCATTGACAATGGTTGAAGTTTAAAGTCATCCAACTAATAATTTTTCTCTTTTATAGTATCTTCTTTGCAGCAAATTAATCAGAGTATTGCATGATTCAAGAACATTGAAACAGTTGCTTATAGTGTGGATTAATGGAGTTCAACCTCATGCTAGATTGTTTGAAACTCAGCATATGAAATTCAGATAAAATTTACACTATGAACAGAGATGTTTTGGAATTTTCCGTATTAAGGTGAAATGAAAACGACATTGTCAGTACCACACAATTTATTTCAGCCAAACTTAGTTTCAATGCACTAAGCCATCATCTTCAGTGGTCTTTTTCCTTAGATTTTTGGTCAGTTTAACCAAAAATACCACTGATGATGATGCCTATTGCATTGAAACTTAAGTTCGGATGAAATATTATCATGTTGAAATGACAATATCGTTTTCATTTTACCTTAAATTCAAATAATATTCATGTAGGTCAGTTGCTAGACAATTAATTGTCTTCAGAAAAATTCGCTCTTGATAGCACTTAGTTTTACAATTACTGGATTGGATTAAGAAAGAAAATGTCCACTTCCTTGGCAGTATCCTTTCAAATAGCAGCGTTCGTCATAAAAGCTAATCATCCAATAAGAAGAAACTCTAGTAATTCGTTGGAACGGGTGAAATGAGAGATAATGTCGGAGAAACAGTGAAATGCGAAAGGAAACGGAACCGAAATAGGTTAGACGGAGATGGTTGTTTAATTCAACTTGATTGGTACTCGTCAAATAGCTTTTGGCATTTCTTTCTCTTTACTTTTTACCGACTTCTGAGTAGTTCCAGTTGGAGTTTAGGTAATTCAATTATGCAACAGAAATTTCCCGTCTTTTAGCCAGCGTCTAAAAACTCAAAATAGAGTTGTCTCTGAGAACTCCCGGTCCGCTATGGACCAAGCATACAAACTCCTCTTTAAAGCTATCTAATAATTGTCGAAATCATATGTTCATAATATGAATAAAAATTAAGTTGAATTAAATTAAATTATTCAATCAATAAAATTATATTAATTAATATGAATAATTAAAGTAATCTAAGTACCCTTTTAAAATGTTCAATAGCCGAAACAAGTCGTGATTGAATAATTTTAAAAGATACTTATAGATTACTTATTTTTATTTATATTTAAGAGTAGCCATAGAGAAAAAAAACAATGTTTATAATAACTCACAATATTGTGAACTCAATTTTAAAAGCGTTAAAAACACCGTATGTGATTTGGTTAGTCCAATGTGGCTCTGTGTAAAATATCCTATGAAAAAGATCGCTTATGTTGATGATTATCGAGAAAGAAATTCTAGAAGTTGGTATGAATATAAATTTCGGTGTAATAAATACGAAAGTAGTAGGATCTATGACAGTAAACAACTTTCTCCAATATTCATACTTTCATTACGAATTGAAGTTATGAGTAGATTTGTGATAGGCCATAAACCGTTTCATACTATTGTTCACTGGAGCAACTAGAATTTACTGCTACTACAGTGGAGAATCTTTATGATATATGAAGTTAGGAATCGTAAAACGGGGAGGAAATTGTTCGAAATCAATTGAATTCAGGACACTTTATTCTTATATCTATAAAGATTCACTGTCAATTTTTTTTACTTTTGTTCTGTCACTGCTTTAGAAGTAGAATATAGGTGTATCGAATACTTTCTAGAATGATTACTCATTGGAGATTTGAAAATGATAAAGGATGTGATAGCTCTATTTTATCCTATAAAAGTAATTCTCACTTAAACATGTTTCAATAAATATGTGTACTTGTTTGTAGAAAAGAAACAGAAATCAACTTATGTGCATTATTTTTAATATATGTTCACTACTGTATAACAAAAATTAAATTCAGAATGTCGCAACATAGCTCTTGTAGAGCAGAATAATATTGGATCAACTCATGTAAATTCATTTTCTTCCCAATTTGCGCCTTGAATAAATGATTCTATAGTTCTGTAATTTGTAACAAAATAAGTGATGAGTATAGAAACATGAATGATGAAAAAGTAGTATCAATTTGGATGGGAAAAACTGATAACTAATTGCATCTTTTGTCATTTTTATTATTTTCATTGCTGATGGAGTTTCAAATATCCACTGGAGAAATCCCGGAAACTGGAAATATTTGTCCTTTCAAATAGGAAACTGTGAACAAATAGACAAGATAATTGGAAGTAACCTAATCTTTTTTATATGCTTTGCTCATATTTTCATACGCATTTATATGATTCTTCCATTATTTATTAAACAATAATGACATCCAATTCCACCAGTTTCAGAACTGGAGCGTGAAAATTATCGCTTCATTGTAAAGTTATCAATTCCGAAAGAAAGTCAATTTAAAAATGATGAATATTTTCTCACTAAGCACAGGATGGACGCTACCAGAGTTTCACAAGAGTTTCCTGTAATTTACAAAACCTACCTCTGAAACTTGCCTTATAGGTAACGATATTACTCTATAACGATAATTTGTCTTTTCCCATTTAGATATATGACTCGAGATTTCTGCTCCAGCATTGTTTTTTCATTTTTCAGTTGACTCGCTTACCTTTATTTTGAGTACCTATTCCTCTGTTTTCTTCCTTCCCCCATTTCTCCCTTACCTTTTCCCTCATTACTTCTCTTCTCTTCTTTGCCTGCCTATTACATGGGAACCATAGTTGCTAGGTATCTTCATATCTTCCTCTCTTTTTTCTCTTCTCCAACACACCCAACCACAAAGCCCATAGTTTTTTATATTTCTAACATTTATTGTGTTTTATTTGTTCCATAATTCTATGTAATTTGTTTTGTCTTGTTTTGTGTGTTTTTAATAAATAAAAAAAATTGAAATATTAAAAAAACTTTAGAGGGCCATGGAGGTAAAACATTCATAGAGCAATCTTTTCGTTCATTGCTTACTCTGAACCTATGATTGAATCATATCTTTATTTCTGAATTACTATAGATATGAAAGTTTCAAAGTTTT
>NW_024094679.1:0-8480 GCF_014356525.2 Nilaparvata lugens
GTTCAAGCGACAAGGTTGATTTGTTGCTGACGCATGTAAACTGAGTGTACTTGAAATTATTTTATAGTTTTTTTGCGTTGGTATGATAGTTACACAACCCTTGAGCTTTATTTAATACTAGCATAAAACGTGCTCTGCAAAGGTCTAATTAAAACTTGACAAACTGAAAACTTGATGTATGAAATTTGAAGAAGTGAAAATAGGCCTATAACCATCTCGGTTACTTAAGATCCTACTTCAAAATTTCAGTTAATCACCATTAGTTTCAGACTGATGAATGCGTCAAACATAATTTTCGTATCCCGGTACGTGTATAAGCCGTTCTTTCCTTTATTATTTATTTATTTATCACATTTGTACACATACTTAACATGAGAAGGCACCACGCGCATGCCCAAACTGTCCATTTCCCATTTATACTATACTGTCCAAATCAAAAATTTGGTATGTCACTCTCACTTTCAAAATACAATTTACTCTCGTCATACTCAGATAAACGAGCAAATTTTGAATCAGTATAGTAATAATTTACTTTATTTTGTTTAATATTTATTATTAAACGAAAATCCCAATTATGTTTTCTCTAATTTCAATTACAATAACGAGAGAGTTACTACAAGTTAGTGATTGAAAAAGGCTTGATGATATGTGATAAGTTGTTGATGATATGTGATGAAGAAGAAGGGAAATTTAACAAATCTTTAGTCTACTAAATTCCTCAGTGGCGGGAATATCACCACAATTCACTGAATTTCCTTTTCTCTGAAGAAAAGTGATAATAAGAACCGGGAGACCGAGTGACGAGCATGAAAGAGAGAGAGAGAATAAAGGTAGAGACAGTGAGAGAGAGATAGTTTGTGTAGTGTGGATACAAGAGAACGAGACTAGAAAGTCGCTTGGATTGAAACTTAGCACAGCTTGTCAGCTCAGCTCAACTTGATACTTGACCTGTGCTGTGCTTAGAGGACTTAGCAGAGTAACTTAGCAGCCACTTACAAGTTCAATGGCTGCTTCGAGGGCAAAAAAAACAACAAAAATGTTGAGATATTCGAATTGTCTCGCTCGTTCAAACGGGAAATAACTTCAACTGCCAATAGCGTGCCGTTTCAAAAACATTCATCTGTTACAGAGGTATTGATCTGTTTCAAAAACCTTGATCTGTTACAGAGGCATATTGATCTGTTTCAAAACATTGATCTGTTACAGGGGCATATTGATCTGTTCAAAAACATTGATCTGTTACAGAGGCATATTGATCTGTTCAAAAACATTGATCTGTTACAGAGGCATATTGATCTGTTTCAAAACATTGATCTGTTTCAGAGGCAATTGATCTGTTCCAAAAACATTGATCTGTTATTGATCTGTTTCAAAACATTGATCTGTTACAGAGGCAATTGATCTGTTTCAAAACATTGATTACTTTGAGTGATACTGATATTCCTGTTCATATAGTGAGGTTCACGTTATAACGGCAGTATTTTATTAACATTGGTGCTGCTATAGTGAGGTCCACGTTATAATGGCAGTGTTTGATTGGCAATGGTATTGCTATCCTAGTCTATCATTCAACAAAGTGGATAGCGCTATCTCTTTCTCTCGCTTTACTCTGTTGCCAGATCCTCTTTTATAATGTAGAAGGGATACTAATTAACAAGATATTTCATCTTATTTAAATTCATTATGAAACTATTGAAAAATATAATTTCTTGCTTAATAAAATATAATTGATTATTTTCAACGAGAATGAACAGTTAATATTATATCAATAAACCTGTATCAGCTACCGTCTATAGAGACATTTACAAGACAGAGGATCGGCAACGTTGCTCCTACCTTTCTCCACTGCCATTATACGTGGACCTCACTATATATAGAGCCTTTATATAAATATGCTTATACAGTAATAGTTCTCCTGTTTATTACTATCAGACATTGGTTATGGCTTCTCCAGATGTCTAGCCATGATGAGTCTAGACTAGGCACTTGAAATAATCTATTCAATATGAATTGTTCCTTAACCATTCGCCATGTTGTAGTTCTATGGGTTAATGGTACTAAAACACCTTCTCTAATTCCCTTATTCTCTTGTCGTTATTCTCTCTTTTTCTTTCTTCTTCTTCTTCTTCTTTCTCCTCTTCTTCTTCTTCTTCTTCTCTTCTTCTTTCTTCTTCTTCTTCGTCTTCTTCTTCTCTTCTTTATATCATTTATTTATTCACAATTCTACGAAGTATGGTTCAAGAAGACAGAATATAAGTAGGCTACAATTTTTAGTAAGTCTCCTGGCTAATGAAACTGAATCTGACTAAGAAACATATCAATCTTTAATCAGTCATTGGTCTCTCTCAACATACTAATCAATCACATGGATTACTCAAGATGACAGCTAGAATTTTAGCAAAGTGATCATTGAAAGAGCTTAGAATTTGGCAATATATCTTTGTCATTGAAAAGTGACAATCAATACAGTAGTCACTTGAGTTATTGAATTGTACATTCTTATCTATACTATAATAAGTAAGAAGTGCTTACAACGGGATAGGAAAATTATGTTCATCATCACGTCTTAACTACTCAACTGATTAACTTGAAAATTTGCATATTGATTCTTAATTTACCGAGGATGGTTATAGGCTTGTTTCAAGATTTTAGTAGTTCAATTTTTCAATTTTCTAAGTTTTTAATCAACCCTAGCGAAGCACAGGTTACCTGCTTGTAATCGATGATTCAATAATCAGTAATTCAGTAATTATTATCATTGATAATTTTTTTTTTTCAGTGGACCACATCGAGCATTGACTTTGCTCTTGTCAGATAAATATTTTTCTGATAACAGTTCTGTTTTGTTATTGGTTATCCTATTGTAACAGTTACAGTACAGTATATTGTGTAACGGTTGCCCTATATATGAATGTCAATATATTCATTCCGATTTTCCATACAAAACAGATTGCATAATGGAGTTCAGAAAACTTCAAAACATATTTAATGATTTATCATAGAGAAAAGATATCATAAGCTATGATAGAATTCTCCATGATATCAGCTATAGTGAGGTCCTGTTTAATGGAAGTGTTTGTTGCACTGGTATTGCTATCCTTGTCTATCATTCAACAAAGCGGGATAGCGCTATCTCTTTCTCGCTTTGCTCTGTGCCAGATCGTCTCTTAAAACAGTAAGAATCAATAATAATTGACAAAATATTCATTTCAATTATGGATATCATTATAAATTATTGAAAAATATAATTTGTTGCTTGATAAAATATAATTGAATTTAATGGCGGAGGATTGAGATATTTAAATTTTATGCTAATTTGAAAGTCGGAAAGAGGATCTGTAAAACTTGAGAAGGAAGAACCAGCACTCGCCAGCCAGATGCCACCATAAGAGGACCCCAAATATTTTAGAGCGAAGTACCTTATTAATAATTTTGTAAAAATTAAAGTTAAAGTAAATTATTAAATTTCTTAAAAGACTTCGTGATGCTATTGTGAAGCAGAAGTCATTTTTTCATTTTAATTAAATTTATAACCCCTTGGAGGAGACGATTCCGGCTACCATATTCCCGGACCACATGGAGTTGGATCGACATCGGCGGCTTACAAGAAGATTTTCGACACGTGAGTGATTAAATTTGAATTTAGTGATGGGCGCCCTAGTGCTTCGAATTAATCTGATGATCAAAGCTAGCTCGCCGAAAGGGTTATTATAAATTGAGAAATTAATAAGAGTAATACTTGCGCAAGTAAAATTAGTATTAAAGGTATTTCATTTGAAAGAAAAATATAGATCAATATTTTAGAAATTTCTATTTAATCAAAGAAGTACGAAATCTAGGCTATTAAAACATATGCATATAATATTTAATTTTTTGCAATACAATTTGCGATAATTTATCATAGTTCTAATTCACTAGATGAATGGCTCTACCTATTCCGTCAGGTGCCGAATCTTGCACCCTGAGATAAAAATATATATTCGATACAAATAAATCTACTAAATACTAGAGATTTTAATATATATATATATTTGGATTATTAGTGGCTAATTTATCAAGCTGATCTTAGAGCACATATTTTTGATTGAATTATCCAAGTCGACAAGTATTAGCAAGTGCATGTCGCAGCTACATGCAAAAGAATGCATATGATTTAAGATAAAGGCACATGGTAATGATTCGTGCCATAAATCTAGAATATAAAGTTAGCCTGTGATATTTTATTGATTTCAATTATTGTTCTATTTTTATATTATATTTTTTATCGCTCTATATATATTTTTTGCCTCGATTGATCTTTGCATTATTTATGTAATATATGTATGAAACTTTCATGGTGTGCAATTTATTTTTATTCCTCAACACTATAGTATAAGTATCATTTATATATATATTTATTATTTATTGAATTACAAGAGTTATTGGAGAAGCCCATATCTAGGCCTATCAAGATTTTTTAAGACTGAATACTATTAGAAAAACACGACCTAATTATATCAAATCTCATGCTTTACCGACTGATGACAAGCAGGAGGCTAATCGTTATTTAAATATAAAGAATAACGTGACACAAAGACATGTCGTACCAACGTGGGACTGATGATGAGAGCCAAGCTCATTGAATAATTATTTGAAATTAGGTCAATAACCATATTGAAAATTATAGATAACTTATACGAGTTGTGAGGAAACTGGCGAAGGAAAATTTGTATTACTTTTTGGGGAAACAAGAGCTTTAAATAGAGAGAAATTATATGTTTTAAAGAAAATTTTATATTATTAGTACTGTGAAAATTACATGTTTATAGAGAGAGATTATTTTATAAGCCTAAACTGCTATTACTTTCTAGTCAAAAATATATTAGGTGTTTAAGCCGGTTGGAAAATAAGTCGCAGCCTGTAAACTAGCCAAGAATAAATCAACAAAACATTGGGGGCGCTAGAGCATTGTAAAAAACTTAAGTATAAATACCTTGTTGTAAGAGTATCCAAACACTTTACACATCACTGTTCACTGTAAGTCCCGGTTTGTGTCCTTTTTAAGCATTTTCGCTTATCATTTTATCACTGTTTAATTAGCATTTATCATATTTGACATAATGAATCACACTCCCGCAAACTCTGAAGTTTCATATATGTACGGCGGTTGCACAGATCCCACTTTGTCGACTCCGAGCACATCAAACCCCACCACGGTAGATGCCAATACGCCACGAGAAAGGGAACCAGGAAGCGTCGGGTCGATAGTTTCGATCCACCAGGTCTGCAACCTCTATCCTCCACTCGAATCGACGCCGCTGACACACCATTGAATCAACGGATAGTAGAGATCAACTTTGAAGGGGCGAGGAGCAGCCTGCAGAACCCGCATCGCCGGAGGCCGAGTCACACCTGGGCAAACAAAGTATATTTTCAATCACAGAATTAGATCCGCTTCAAAAGGTAATAATGGAACAAACTAGTAGCACTTTCAACATTATGTTACAAAAACAATGGATAGTATGATGCAGGAGATTAAAAAGAGATTGCTACAGTAAAGAGGAAAATAAACAAACAGTGGAACAGGGCATGAAAGAGAACAGGCGCTATAAAATCAGTAGAACAACGGTTGGATATATTGAAACTAAAGTAGAGAGTCATAGGGAAGAGTTAAAAGCAATGATAACCCTACAAAAAGAAAGTCAGATAAAGTTACGGCAGGATTATCGGAAAGGTTGGATACGGTTACATGTGAACTCAATGAAAGGATAGATAACCTAACTACACAATCACTACACCTATTCAGGATATAACAAATAACATTAAGGCCGATTGCCACCAAGAAATCCACAAACAAATTACCGTTGCCAATCAAAACTTAACAACTACAGTTGACAAAAATATTAACAATATTAAAGAAATACAAAACAAACAGATTAATATGTCCACAAAAATGAACCAACTGCAAGGTAGCATCAATCAACACTGAAACCTGTAAAGCTTTAAATGGAACTCTACTAATTCAAAAATCCACTCTGACTCAATTAAATCAAGAAATAAACGCAAATAAAATTACACATAATAGTCAATGGCAGATAACACAGGAAAAAATAATAGCATGGAAAATCATATTCAACAACACCTCAAGGAATTCAAACAGACAACCTCACGTACATAGTATATTACAAGGACTAGGAAAATTTGATAACACTGATCGCCATTTGCAACCTCAACCATTCATGATCAGATAAAATTAGTACAAACTCTTGCACCTACCTCTTGGAATTTTTGGCGTCTCCGTTTGACTAATTTATTGATTGGCGAACCCCTGATGTTTTTCGGAGTAGAGCCCATGAATTTACATCATTGGATGAGTTTGTCGCTGTCTTCCTGGAACAGTATTGGAGGAAGTAAACAGTTGGACGTGCTAGCGGACATCATATCATGCGATTTCAACCCTAACTTAGACGGTGCATGTACCACTTTCGTCACTGCCATACAGTTTAAAAATTCTCAATTGAGCGAGCCCATTAATGAATCGGCATTAGCAAGTATTATTTTAAAGAAGCTACCGTATCAAGTTAGAATGGCACTCGCCACACAACCCATTACTGATTGTAAGCAGCTGATTAATCATTTATATGGCATCAGCTTGTCTGGCTAAATGGTACAAGAACCTAAAAAGGATTTGAAGGAAGTTTATTGCTCATAAATAGATTATTATATAAAATATTTGAAGATTGAGGTTATGTAGATGTATTCACGGATCGGTGACCTAGAGATCGATCAAACCGAAGAACGTAGAATCTGACCAAAACCCCTTGGCAGAGCTTTATTGCATTCGGATGGTGTGCAATGTGAAAAAACACCCGTCCACGTGGCTAATTATTAGGTAGCATGGAATTAATATTAATGTATAGAATATTAACTAGCATGCAAAGAGCATAAATAAAAAACCAAATAAAAATAATTTAATGTATTCAGGAAATAAGAGTTACCAGGCGCATGAATACCGAATAAAATTTGCATGCACCAATAGTAAAACGGCAGTTAATAGGCGGCAACTGTAGGCCAATTCAAAAATATTTATATATTTATATAAATGTACTAGTTTTTGTGTAAAATTTGTGTAATCTATGTTATCGATATGGCTCGAATGCAAAGAAATTATTAATCATATAATCTAAGCAATATTTTGCATTTTTTGTAAGATCTATTGACTTAATGGCGGAGGATTGAGATATTTAAATTTTATGCTAATTTGAAAGTCGGAAAGAGGATCTGTAAAACTTGAGAAGGAAGAACCAGCACTCGCCAGCCAGATGCCACCATAAGAGGACCCCAAATATTTTAGAGCGAGTACCTTATTAATAATTTGTAAAATTAAAGTTAAAGTAAATTATTAAATTTCTTAAAAGACTTCGTGATGCTATTGTGAAGCAGAAGTCATTTTCATTTTAATAAATTTATAACCCTTGGAGGAGACGATTCCGGCTACCATATTCCCGGACCACATGGAGTTGGATCGACATCGGCGGCTTACAAGAAGATTTCGACACGTGAGTGATTAAATTTGAATTTAGTGATGGGCGCCCTAGTGCTTCGAAATAATCTGATGATCAAAGCTAGCTCGCCGAAAGGGTTATTATAAATGAGAAATTAATAAGAGTAATACTTGCGCAAGTAAAAATTAGTATTAAAGGTATTTAATTGAAAGAAAAATATATAGATCAATATTTTAGAAATTTCTATTTAATCAAAGAAGTACGAAATCTAGGCTATTAAAACATATGCATATAATATTTAATTTTTTGCAATACAATTTGCGATAATTTATCATAGTTCTAATTCACTAGATGAATGGCTCTACCTATTCCGTCAGGTGCCGAATCTTGCACCCTGAGATAAAATATATATTCGATACAAATAAATCTACTAAATACTAGAGATTTTAATATATATATATTTGGATTATTAGTGGCTAATTTATCAAGCTGATCTTAGAGCACATATTTTGATTGAATTATCCAAGTCGACAAGTATTAGCAAGTGCATGTCGCAGCTACATGCAAAAGAATGCATATGATTTTAAGATAAAGGCACATGGTAATGATTCGTGCCATAAATCTAGAATATAAAGTTTAGCCTGTGATATTTTTATTGATTTAAATTATTGTTATTTTTATATTATATTTTTTATCGCTCTATATATATTTTTGCCTCGATGATCTTTGCATTATTTGTGTAATATATGTATGAAACTTCATGGTGTGCAATTTATTTTTATTCCTCAACACTATAGTATAAGTATCATTATATATATATTTATTATTTATTGAATTACAAGAGTTATTGGAGAAGCCCATATCTAGGCCTATCAAGATTTTTTAAGACTGAATACTATTAGAAAACCACGACCTAATTATATTAAATCTCATGCTTTACCGACTGATGCCAAGCAGGAGGCTAATCGTTATTTAAATATAAAGAATAACGTGACA
>NW_024094680.1:0-9582 GCF_014356525.2 Nilaparvata lugens
CCAATTCTATAATTTCTTGTAAATGTTCATAGAGGTTACTCGTGTTAGATCTTAATGTAATAACAACCATCTGGTGTGTGTGTGTGTGTGTGTGTGTTGTTGTGTGTGGGTGTGTGTGTGCGTTCAGCACAAACACTTAATTACAACTGATTGGCAAGAAACCAATAATGTGAGATGACCACAAAATCGCTATTTAATGGTTGCATATGCTCTACATTATAAAATATATTTACTCCATTTTTTTTTTCCAATATTTGTCCAATTGTATGGCGGTTGTAAATTTCCAATTGGATCAAAATACCAAACATTAGAGCCAACTTCTTATATGCTACCCAATGTGTGCCATCCTCGCTTTCCCTTGCTAAATTCACAATGGCATTCTCGTTTTTTAGAATTTTTTGGGTAATGCATCTAGCATATTATATACCTCTTAGCTGAATCTGTAATAATTTTGACCAATCAATCAAATCATAATACTCAATTCTCCTTCAATATTCATGTCTTTTATTCTTCCTACTCTTCTTTGTCTTCTTCCTACTTTCTTTGTCTTCTTCCTACTCTTCTTTGTTGTTGTTCTTCGTTTCTAACTTGGGGAATAAACTCACTCCATATGATGTGGGGGTAGGGGTGGAATTAAAATTCTGCCCCCACTAATACTAGGAAAAGGCTTCAAGAAATACCCTTTTCCTGCAATATGCTTTTTCAAATGAGCTATAGCTTTGCGCCTAATATCATTACTATAACTTTTCCCCTTATTTTCTTCTTCTTTTCTTCTTTCTCAAAGAACACACCAAATAATTTTAGCTTTCATCACGTTGTAACTAGGTAGCTGAGTCCTCTCTCGCAAGAGGAGTTTTCGGATTTTTAAAAATCTCCCACTCCGCGTTCGCTAGTGCTCTGTCAGCTCTTTGATCGTTTGCATTATCACTATATTGTGAATATGCTATATTGTGTGCCTTACAAGCTGGTCAAGTTTGTTAATTCCCGGGTCACCTCTTGCTAATCGCTTTTCAAGTTTGGTTCCAGGGCCACAATACTGGTAGCCAGGGCTATTGGGATCTCCACAGGTGTAATATCGATCAATTATTTAAAATAGTGAAGAATACCTGTAGCAGCACCGCCGCCTCCCTAAGTACTCTGGCAGCAGAGCTTAAGATACCTCTGCCTCATTTCCTTGGGTTTGCTTTCTCCTACATACCATTTTCATTACCTTTCAACTCAATGGTTGAACATTAACTAAAGTAATTAATCATTACACTAACTTAATCTAAAAGAAAATTGAATTTTCTATTAATTTAGAAATGAATTCACCTTTCAAATCGAATTCACCTTTTCAGATTTGAAAAGAATTTTCTTTCAAAGAATTATTCTTTTCAAATCTGAAAAGCCAAACACAATTTGAAGGAGGAAGCAGATACAGCTATGAGCGCGTGCCAAAACAGATGTGAGGGAGCAATGCCCGACCTTGACTGAAGCGGCCTTGACTGCTGTGCCTGCTGTGTCTGACGGCTTGTGCGTGCGTACAACAAGCTATAAAAAGACATTCATTTCACAGCACTCCTCATAATAAAAGTGCATAGTGCTGACTGAACGTCTGGTTGTGTACGTTTTACTACTACTTCTAGTGAACTGTGTATAACAGGTGAGAATTGAGAACAATTTTTATAGAATAACAAAAAACTATTTATTGAACACTACTGACACATACATATTAACATGTAAAGCATGTTAATGCTAGATGCTTAGTGACATAAAAAATGCTAAATGCTAATTAGCATTTAACAATTTTTATATCAGTCATAAAAGCATTAACATGCTTTACAAACAGAGATAAGGTTTTGCACTTTAATTTAAAATTTTCAATGTCTTTTGTGCTCAAAACCGGTAATCTTTCTGGAAGATAACATCTGTTGTTCGTAGTCCGGGTACCCGGATTTTGAGCACAATTTGCCACCCGTGCTGGTTGGACGCCTCTCTCACGTCACATATCGGATATGGCAACCCCTCTCCAGCTCGCGCAGAGGCGTCCATGGCTTCTCGGGCGGCTATTCAATAATCTCAGAAAGCTCCGATTGCATCTCGTCCTCTGTCTCCACTTCCTCCTCCTCCTCCCTCAAGAGAGGCACGATTGATCTGTCCTCTTCGGCACACGTTTCTGTTGAAAAAATATTTCATTAGACTTTATTTGTTTCAGATTTTTCATCATCAAATCATACGAGAGAGAGAGAGAGAACTTGCTCAACAGATTCACTACTCAAAACTGAAAGTAAGTAAGTAAGAACATGCCAGCTTCCCACTGCACCTCTCCACAAACACCGCTGCGCGAATTGCTTTCAAACTACCAAACAAATGAGAACGGTCAAACTGGAACCAAAAAGCTCATGAACACACTTTTCGACCCTGAAAGTACATGTTCACTATGTCAATTTAAAGCTCTACCTTCAGCTCGGTTTGAAATAATGAAAGTGCATCGCGTCATTAACTTTTCCCAATCTCCCTGGCTGAAAAGCTACATCAACTTCAATATCGGAATAGACAGAACGCGAAAAATAAATTTGAAATATCCTTCTTTAAGGCCTGTTGCAATCTGATCTTGGCAAGACAATTCAATCTAGTCGTAAGCAAATCAATGTTAAAATTATCACGGATGAAGAACGGTTAGATAAGTACATTTCAAATCCACTATGTAAACGCTGGGAAATAATTAGTCCGAACGTGATCGCGGTTTTCTCTCGCAAGTTGGAACTAAAAATGAACAAGCCTGTCTACTCCGGCTTTTCGTACTGGAGTTGAGTAAATTCCATATGTATGATTTTTTTCTATTGCAAATTACAAAAAATTATACTGTGGGATTGTATAGAACTCTGTATGACTGATACCGACAGTTTTCTTCTAAACCTAAAAGTCGAAGATGTGTATCAGTTGATTAAAGAAAATTTGAGCCTTTTCGATACTTTCAACTATCCACCTTGCCACCCTTGCTTTTCCATGGAGAGAAATAAAGTTGTAGGGAAGTTCAAGGATGAGACTGCCTCAAAACCTGTCCATAGATTTGTAGGCCTAAGATCGAAACTTTACTCCTTTTTAGTATGTAACGAGAATGAAGAACCTGTAAATAAATGTATAGCAAAGGGTGTACAGACCGGAGTGAAATGTAGAAAACTTAATTTTAATTTATATAAGAAATCATTGTTTGAACGTAGTGAACACATTGAAAAATTTAATATGATGAGGTCCTATAATCACACCATGTATCAGGTTGAATGTGCAAAAATCTTTGAGTCCTTATGATGATAGAGGTACATTGCTGAGAATGGTGTTGACACTCTCCCTTTTGGACATTATAGAGTGCCCACAACACTCTAACTGATTGCTCAGTATGTTCCGTGACAATCATCCAACACCACTAATTTTGATTTGACTGTTGTAAATATCATGAATATTATTAGATCTAAGCTAGCTTTAGAGCTTCATAGCGTGCCGCGTGTGAACTATGCCACTCGCAAATATGAACTGAAAAGTGAAAAAGACCTGCTTCAAGCCGACCTTATTGAGATGACAAGTTTATCACGTTTTAATAAGGGTTATAAATATATCTTAGTTGTTATTAATTGTTTTTCAAAATTTGCATATTGTGTACCATTAAAAGACAAGACAAGCCAATCTGTATTTAACGCTCTCGAACCAATTATTTCTAAAAATAAGGGAGTTAAGCTGTTCCAAACAGATCAGGGAACAGAATTCTTTAATTCAAAAGTTAAAGCGTTATTAGATAGATATAGTATTAAACATTACCATGTTTTTAGTGATAAGAAAGCATCTATAGTTGAAAGGCTGAATAGAGCACTTAAAGCAAAAATTTATAGATATTTAACTGAACATGGAACCAAAAACTGGATAAGCAATCTAGACAGTTTGGTTCATGATTATAATGCAACAACGCATTCATCCATTAGAATGAAACCTAAAGATGTAAGGAAGAAAGATCGTAATCATGTTTTAATGTCATTGAATTCTGCATTCAATAGACAATATAAATTGAAAAATTCAAAACCAAAATTTAAGCTAGGTGATATCGTACGAATCTCGAAGAAACGATTATTTTTCGATAAATCTTATAACATAAACTGGAGCGCAGAGTATTTTGTGATTCACTCTATATTTCCTTCTAAACCTATAACCTACTCACTGAGAGATCTAAACGCGAAGTAATTAGTGATCGGTTTTATGCAGAAGAAATTAAAAAACACAATTAACGAATCGGAGAGACAAGTTATTTGATTGAAAAAATATTAAAACGTGATAAAAAAGGATTGTTAGTGAAATGGATTGGATTTTCAACACCTATTTATTAGTAAAGATCAATTATTAGATGAAAAATAATCTTTTGTAATCTATTGTAAATATCATACATTTATTTGTAAATAATCTATTGTAAATATCATGATGTACATTCGTTGAAAATATAATAGAAGTATTATTATCAAACATTGGTTCTCATTTCAATCCATAGTTTCATTTTGTAATATAAGAATCTTTGCACACTCAATAGCCGATAAGCAGAAAAGAGGGTGAGGAACAGAGAAGGTAGATACATCCATCCTCTGTCTGATGATGATGACAGGAGGTGTCTATATTTCAATCTCTTGATACGCCCCTCTATGCTAATGCATGTGTGCTCGGTCATTGCTCTCATTCATAGCGGTACTGATCTAACTTTTGTAAAAATTTTCAGTAGCTTATCAGATCACGTTCTGTACGTTTGTAATCATGAGTCAAATACCAATTGTTAACTTTGATAAATTATTACAGATAAAGAAAAGCCTGCATTTTGTAAAAATGGAGACTTACTTCCTCATAATGCAAGAATGTTAATTATTTCTCCCAGTGCTGGAGGAAAAACAAATCTCTTATTCAATTTAGTATTTGCTGAAAATGGCTTAAGATTCAGCACATTTACTTATTTAGCAAGAGCTTATATCAACCAAAATATGTTTTTCTCAAGAAGGTATTTGCAGGTTTGAAAAATATCGGATTTCACATGAAAGAGGATGTGAACCAAATTCCCCATCCGAACCGTATCCCCGAATATAGCTTAGTAATTTTTGATGACTCACAACTGAGCAATGTGCCACAGATAAGAGAATATTTTACTATGGGACGTCATCGAAATATTGACACCATATTTAATTCAGAGTTATGGAGCTACACAGAAACATTTCACTAGAGACAATGCAAATATGATTATAATTTTTAAGATGGATTTATTGAGTCTCAAATTAATTCACAGAGATCATGTTAGAGGAGATATTTCTTATAAAGATTTCAGTAAACTTTGTCATACAGTTTGGAATCGTAAACCGCATAATTTTGTTACAATTTTGAAAGAATGTGATATAAAGGAAGGAAAATATCGGGATTCACTGGACACAATTCTTTCCGTTCAGTAGAGATTAATTCTTTGTACAGTCATGTTGTCTAAACATATAGGAGGAGGAGAGGAAGGAACATAGTAAATAACAAGAAGGAGAGTTTAATCGAAAAGATTAAGAAATTGAGAAAAGTATCAGCGACAAGCATAAAAGCTTAGTTAATTTTGAAAGACGATCGGAGGAATACAATAGGAAAACTCTTCACCATTGATAGAACCTATAATTGAATTGGGAAAAACAAATCTAGTTTTCACTCTAATCATGATTTTACACCTAAAAAGGAACGTAAAAGAGGAACAAAGAGTATGGAAATTGATGATAATGAGGAGGATGATGAGAAGATGAGCAGAGTTATGAGAGTTCAACAGACAATTTTTAAGCTCGACTAAATTTGAAAACAGTTTACTTGGTTCTAGTAAAAACGATGATGTGCTGTCACAATATCTAAAAACGTTTCATGCGGAAAAATTGAATAATTCAATTAGTTATGGAATTCATACAATTCTAAAGATGACGTGTATTATATTGGAAATCAGCAAGTAATATTCGACGATGGTTATATAGATATTGGTAAAGACAGATTTCGAATAACTCACGGTCTACTTGAGTTATTATTCAGTTCAAGACCAAATTTGAATCTTTATAATCAGAGAGATCTGGATAAGTATAAAAAAATCTTAACACTTACAGGCATACATTTAGATCGAAGAGGCTATGTTAAACGAAATCAGGGAATTAAATCGCAAATGATTCAGAAGGTTTTCCCAGTAAAAAAATTACTAAAAAGAAGGGATGGGGTTTATTGAAATTTGCAAAAAATAATTCTCATGATAGAATTTATCAATACTTTGATAATTTTGACGAATTAGTGGAAAGATTAAATTTACTCTATTCCTCAAAAGCTTCTGGCAACACTGGACATGATATTGAGATCGCGTCAATAATTGAAGAGCTAAAAGAAGCAAAACTAATTGTTTAGTGTTACGATGACTCTGCATCGATTTGGTCGAATTGATACACCTGCTGGGCCTGCTGTTGCTAATCTTACGTGTGATATTGACTCGATAACGCAGAAGATAATCGAATCGATAAATCAACAAGGAATCAGCGAAGCTGTGAAATTTTATTTAGATTCGCAAATAACCAAACTCGTTTCGGAAAATACAAAGAATATTGAGTGAGCATAATTGAAAGAGAATATATTCTAAGTACATTACAAAATTTTAGTGCTAATATTGATAAAGCTATTGGAGAGAGAACTCTAACTTTAGAATCTGCTCTAGGAGAAGTGAAAACTTTAACAGACAGCTTTTTATCCCAGTTGGTGAGTATTAACACGATAAAGTTGATAAAGCTTATTTAGATGAGAAATTAAAAGCCATATCATGATACTGATTACTATTAATAGTAATTATAATTGATAATACTATCAATTATAATTAATAATACTATTAATTTATACTATGAGTGAAATATACCTTTTGAATCCAATACTACCAGAGCCTAATTTATTAGTGAATGAACTCAATGCTCAAACTTACTATTGGTATCTGAGTAGTTTCTAAGGTGATTTTGTGGTGGTTATCCATGAATACTATTGAATAAAAAAGACTAGATATTTTCCAACCACAAAACATCGAGATACCGGTTTTGGTTATTAGACTATTATCAATCTCTAGTGAACTCAGTTTAACAGTGATAATGGTGTAACAACCAAAACCGGTATATCGATTTTTAATAAATATGTGGTTGGATAACATTCAGGACAGGTTGCACAAAAGCCTGTTGAATTTTAATTAATTAATCAATTCTATTCAAATCAACACAATACAATATACATAAAAGAAATCAAAACACAAAGAAATCACAATCAAAAATAAATTTCTAATAAAATACAAAAACAGGCTTCATGACGGGGTGTGCTGGAAAGAAAGAAAGGAGGAAAAATACCTAGCCAACTATGGTTTCCCATGTAATAGGCAGGTAGAATCATGATTGAATGCCATGAGAACCAATCAGAAAAGCATTCTTCACAAAATCACATTCAATCATGGTTAAAATTCAACAGGTTTTGTGCAAATCTGCCCTAGTCATTTTAATCAGTGATTGTTGATACACTGAGAATACCTGTAATAGTCATTGATAAGTTCTATCAACTGCAACAAGTCCTATATCTGTAAAAGTTTCAGGAGCTCCGCACTATCTATGCAAAGTTTGATTTTAGATTCTCGATTATCAGCCTTCAAACACAATTTACACAACAAATTTCAAGTGGAAAAGATAGAGCATGAAAATCTCTGCAATTAATGTTCAGTAACATTTTCACCTAAAATTTAAAATAAGCTTGAAATTAGAAAAATGTTATTATTAAATTGCAAACTGTTGGCAAGAAGTGTTGGCTCTATCAAATCATTCACTACGAAGAGATAGCAGACTTCGTGTGTCTCCAGCGTTATTGTCCTATCACCCGGTCTCATATCTTCGAATAGTAGACTTGAGATGCGCGAGAACACTAGCGTCAGGTGATCAATTTTCATAACGGCAAGGAAAGTTGTGTGAGTGCGCCACACCAGATTTTCTTGATTGCTTACAATAATATAATCGATAAGAGTTCAAATTTGTCATCATTCGCATATTGTTGTTTCTCAAAAAAGTTTCTTGACAAGAGAAATATGATTGATATACTGAGAAAGCGATGTGTCGTTTTTCACCAAAGTGGCAACAAGTGTAAACGAGATATGAAGAGGTGAATAGAAACAGTGGGTCAAGTGGATGCATTGAGGAAAACAGCGCTGACACCTCATTGCAGTGTGTAGTGGATCGCTTATTTGGTGGTGGGAGCGCGAGTATCCAAGGGTCCACAGCCCACAGCTCGGCCTAGGGAAGAATGTCAGTTGCAGGAGACGTGAACACTACTCGATCCAAACTCGACCAACAACCACTTCACATTGGATATGGCGAAAGGTAGGCTGAGGGCTCACTGAACTAAAGGCTCACAGGCTGGAAGGCTGGTGATTGCGAATTCGCAGCATGTGATCAACAGAGCTTACATTCCTGGTCAAGGACACTCGACCACTCACAACAGAGACAGAGAGTCGAACAGATCGATCATCGTTTTAGGAGGCACATACACTTGTGAACTGCATTGGTCACATGTTGGAGAGTATGCCATTCTATATTGAACAGCTACTTGAACCGTGTATGATTAGTAACTAGTTAATATGTATGTATAGGATATGCATGTATGTATAAGCCATAAGTACAGTATCTTGAGTTTGTATGAGCTACCGTTTTATATTGAACAGCTACTCGAACTGTGTATGATCTGTAACTGTGTATGTATGCCGAATGTGCCCGGTTGCACAAAATCCGGTTGAATTTTAACTAATTAATTAATTCCACGTGAACCAATCAGAGAAGGTATTTTTGATAAGATTAAAGTAACCCGGGTGAATAAGGGTTGTGAAACATGGAGGATACAAGCATGGAAGCCTTCAATGGTCATAAATGGAATCATAGCGTAGAAAGTTTGATCTAAGCTTATACTTCAGTTATAGACAACTGTACCTTGGCAATGTAAGAGATAAATCAGTAAACATAAAAAGGAGTTAGATTAGGAAAATTCATTCAAATTTGAGTTTTATTTATTCCAAACATCTTATCACCATTCAAGTTAAGTAGACTATTATAAGTGAATTATAATTATAATGATGTAAGAGTTGGTGAATGAGTACAATGCAATAAGCTTTGACATTACATCAGTAAGTTACATTTGCAATAGAGTGAATGTTATAAATACGATAGTTCAGAATTTAGTCCCCTATTCCTAAACAGCTATTACTTGAGTATGGGTTGCTAAATTTTTGGCTAAAATTTCGAATTCTATGAAGCAGCAGAGTGTGTTACATGAGCTAAGCCACAGGGTGAAATCATGTCAGTTATCAACAATCAACATTTGTCCCATAAAAAGCATAGCAGGGATAAAAAAATCTGTCTGCTCAAAATCATAGCTGAGAATCATTGTTCATTAACTCTACACTGACCTCTGAAAGTCAGCTATTTTTAAATAGTGATAGAATGCAACAGAGTACCGTGCATAATATGGGAATGAAAGTCTTCTATTACAGGAGTGATCGAAAGCTAGTCTGTA
>NW_024094681.1:0-9659 GCF_014356525.2 Nilaparvata lugens
ACCCTACGTGTATTGTCCTATCCTTGGAGGTGAGAGTGACTCCCCCAGGAAGAGCACTACATGATTTGGCGCCCAACAGTGATAGGCATTGAAGAGGCGGATAATCGACTGCGAGGACTATTTAGTTGCTCAGTATACTATAGCGCTGACAACGGGAAAATTTTTTTGAAAAATTCATGGTTGTGAATTTCTTCAAATTTAATATTAACTGTTCACTGTTATATAAAATAACAAGACGTACCATACCCAATTTTTGAACAGAAAAGAAATTTATCGATTGATGAATTTTTAGAGAAAAAATCGAACTCAGAATTTTATTATCGTGTTATTCGAAAATTGGTCATACTATAAGTCATAGGTATAAGAGATATCATAAGAAAGTCATATTATTTGAAGAATATTAGGTCTATATTGAAACAATTTATAAATATTTACAGAAAAGAGGATTGAAGTTATTTACATTTTTAAAAGTTTTTAAAGCATAAAGAGGGAAGTAAAATTAAATCACGGATATATTGCGGAATAATTCAAACAAAACACTGCCCCTTTTATATAAAATTTTGCAAAGAACACTAGCCTATATATAGAATTGCGGCAAGAAATTATAAGAGTAAAATATTTATAATAATAAGTAATAAATTATAAGAGACGTACCTTCGTTACCGCATAAGTGTCCATTGTATCCTGTGTGTTATTATCATTTTTATGTTAACATATTGCTAACTTGATTCATTTCATCACTGAACATATTATTGAAGCACACTTTTGTATTCCTTCACTTCAACAAATTTTTTTTTTTTTACACTATTTCAACTTGTGGTCATTCATTTGTAATCTTGCACATAACCCCACATATTTGCGATCGTTTCACTGCACTCGCATCATTGTATCATCCGATAAATTATGGAAGAACCACACCGCATCCTGGAGGCCACGTCAGCGATTTCAGAGAAGGAGGATGTCGCGCGGGTTAAACGCCCATGCATTGCCGTTCCAGAGGTCCGGACGCCCGCATCTCATGTCATAGAACCATTGCCGCCAACCGAAGACCACACACCCACCCCTTCCGTGTTACAGATGAGTCTCATCCTGGAAGCATTGAACGATATGATCAAAGAAAGGAAACAACTGAACGAAGCAATAAACAATCTAAATAAAAAATACGACCAAACGAAGGAAGGATTAAAAGAAGACAATAAACAGTGGAGGAAAACAAGTGAACAAGGTTTTGAGAAACTGGATCAACAGTTGGAGGAAGCAGCGGAAAGAAGCAGGATGTTAGGACGGCAAATCAAGGAGAAAAGTCAGACAATTAGAATCAATATTGGACCAATGATCGAGCCCATGCATGCGAAGACAGACACACTCGGGGAGAAAGTCAAACAAGCAAGTAAACATGACACGTGTATGGAGGACCAACCTACCAAGAATGTCAAGACTGAGGTCGCGCCGCACCCCGCAGAACGCCGAGAGGGACCAGCCGACATCACCCGCCAGGCCGAGGACGACATACATCAGGTAGAGGGACAGCCCGTACCACCGCGCGCCGACACCAGGAGTCCAAGGACGTTGCCGACCACGTTGAAGAGCAGCCCGGACCGCCGACCGCCTGTATCTCCCATCCACCAAGGACAGCACCTGCAACACATCAAATCAGTATCCATCAAAAACAAACAGAAAACACATCAGAACAATTAAAATCCGCATAAAATCAAGACCACACACAAGCAGCAAAACCAAAACAATTCAAGAAAGAAGAAGAATATCTAGAAGAACCTACAACCACCGCAGTCATGTCCGGTAAAATCAAGTAGACTGTACACCGGCATGCAAAAAGGAAATATTATCAACAAGAATCCACACACATCACCGGCATGTAGGTTTAAGGATATCAAACCGCATGTTACCGGCCAACAAAGAGGAAACGAGTTTGTAAGAATCGATCTACACCACAGGCACATTCGTTTTAAGCAAAGTTTAGATAAAACGGATAGTTGCAAATTGGAATGGAAACTTGAAACAAATCAAAAATCAATTTAGATGGGGGCTTAAGAAAGAAATAATTTTTCAATCAACTAGAAATTACATTTGTGGAATACACCAATTATCAAACTTCTTCATAGTCACAGCCTACCCACCGAGTCATATCTTTGCAGACTAGCATCTTTCTACTGCAGCCTAGTTAATCAACATAACCTAAACTTCGCCGCATCTCAGCTAATGAGGAAAATATTATAAATCCACATCAAATGAAGAAATTGAAATCAACTTTAATCAAGAAATAAACACAAAAACAACTTTAAAAATTACCAACCTGATCAAGCCATCTGCCTCATGTTACAATCATCACGGAAACAATCGCCCAGTTATATCCGCCCAACTGGAAAACAAAAACAAAAATTGTATTATCCACAGAAAATAATTATAAATTATAAATCAGATGAAGTTAGTAGTGAATAGGAAGAAAGAAATAAACAAAGTTTATTTGAAAAAATGTGTAAACCTAACCGTGAAAACAGAATCGATAGAAAAATCTATTCAGAACCAAAGCCTGTTCGATAATTTTCTTCGTCCCACCAACCAATGTGTACGAAATCCTAGAGTCAATGTTAATAGAATCCAAGCAATATCGTTATTCAATTATTAATGTAACATATTATTAATGTGAAATTATAAGCAAAAACGCAACCAAAAATATATATTTATGTTAATTTGCACGAAATGCGCATGTTCTATGTCATATAAATGTATTTCTAAAAAAGCTAAAAAGAAAATGAAATTCTTACCTTCAAATGTGAAAATTATTACTGTTGCATCAAAAGATCATGAATTGTAATTCAAATTGATAAATGTAATCTTAAGGACTTAATATTTGTAACCAACATTGATAAAAATCAAGAAAGCCATTTCAAGTGTAACCCTGTTTGTACGCAACGTACTAAGCGCAAATAAGAATTGCTCGAGTCAAACGGTAGACGATTGTCAAGTCACCGAAGTAAAATCACACTCTCACCCAATTTATGTAAAAGCCAAACCAAAGAGTCGAAACCTGTAATAACTATGAAAAAATGATGAAAGTCTATATTTGTTGCAAATACTATTCAAATCTTAAGAAGTAATATGTGAAATCTTGTATATTTGTTATAGTTATGGGTCTGCTCATAAGCCACCCGTGAATGGAAGTTGTGGAGTTGTTTTAATGAAGGATCCAAAGAGACCTCATTAATTATTGTATTTCGATTGTATCCAATGAAAGGAACAATCAATTATTTATTTTTCGTAGCCAAAAGTGCACGATATATTGTTTTTAGTGTTAAGTGTTGAGTTTTCGTAGAAGTAAGGAGATGAAATAGTGTATTCATCACAATATCGGATTTTTCAAATAGTCATTGTTTCGACTCGTCTCCCAATTACCTATTTAAATATCCTGGGGGCTTTTGTGTGATGAATTTTTCAAATAGATCTCATGAGAAGAGAGAAAAAATTGTGATTACCTTTTAAAATGAAAGAATTTGCTAAAGGAATAGTTAGCGACCGAGCGATAAAGCTTACTTATCAATAACTGTATTAGATAAGAGTACCGTTCTGTACTGAATATTTTCTAGGAAATTATTCAATAAAATTATAATTATTTTGCGAATAAAGCACAAATTATTTACGAATTGCTCACTGATTTTGAGGTTACACTTTGTTTACTATCGATCAGATGTTTTTAAAACAGTTCGAACGCAGCTGACTGATTCAAAGCATTGTCAAATATCATACCGGTTCTCATGCAAGGTAAAATATCATTCCTAAAATTATAAAACTATCAATAAAGGATCAAGAATTTCAAATAAAAAATAAAATGTATGTATTATTGTTGAAATTATTTATTATTTAAGAAATTGTATTATGCGTCAGGTCTTATTGTAACTAAATAGGTCATAGCATGAAATTCTATTATTGATAAAATGGCAGAAATTAATTATAATATCTCAAACCTAATAAAAATTGTACAAGAATATTAATTTATTAATAATTAATTCAACTGAACCACATGGTAATTAAATCTCTTTGGTAGGTCTAAACCAATCACAGTGCATAGAAATAGCACCAAGATGGTGATCGTTTGAAAGCAACACATGTTAATCTATTATCAGACACCAACCCTGCCTTATCAGTTACACTAGCACGTGTACATTGTATGAGAGGAACTATGTCTATAAGATTAAGCAGTTTTAAGAATTACATAAATTAAATTATTATTGTAATTAAAGGAATTGTATTCTACTGCTTGCCACTGACGTCATGTTTACGTCACAAGCGTTCTACCAATGGCAAATTTTTATGCAAATTATTACATTGAGATTCTGAGAAGCAAGGTCTAGCCTAAAAGCTTAGAGAAAGAGCAGCACTTCCCTTTTGAAATCCTTACCGTGTAGATCTTTTCATAGTTACCAAAGACCTATTTGTAAAATTTCTTGTTCGATTTTTAAATGTTCTATTTGTGAGCCGATATTTTAGGCCAATCTATTTGTTATTTATAAATTTCTGTTTTCATCATCGATAAATTTAAAAGCTTAAAGTAAACTATCCCTTAATTAATTCGGTGAAGGAGATATTTAAATTAAAATTCCCCACGTGCTGAAACCAAAGCCTGGATTGCCGCCGATCAACGATTTTTGATCTAAAGAAGAAACCACGACCACCAAGGAATTTCACGTGAGTTATAAGTCATAAGGGGCCCCAATCTACGCTTCGAAAATATTTCAGTGCAGAAAAACATAATTTTTCTTCGTTAAATTATTGGCCACGCCGACAAGCGCTTTAGCATTTAAGAGCCTAGAATTTATTCATATTTAATTTATAAGAATTTGTAGTTGATTAACTATCCTCCGCTGCCTGAACCACGACCCCGAGCATTTTTAAAAATATTTCTATAATTCATTTTTTCACTATTTTTTCAAAATGTTCAATTTTATCAATTGTAAAATTCTGTGAATCACGCATGGTATCATGCAGGTACAAGAAATTTTTAACTATTCTATTAATGCTGAATTATTATCAACCTGTAAATCAAATTCTGAATCTGCACTGTATGATTACATATTTTATTGTAATATATTTCAGTTTTGTTAATTCGCTTTCTGAGTTCGATTATTTCTTAAGCCTGTCAATTATTGTGTCTGATACGTTCTATATTATCAAGAACCGATCGAATACGATCATTGGAATAATTGAATCAAGCTGGATATTGGAACAGGTCTAAGTGGATGTAGCGAGTGGGGTCAGATCGAGATATTTATTCTTTGTCCTTACCTGCTCATATATCAGCTTTTATCTGTTACCTACCTCGACTTTGGAGCGAACTCATCAATTGTACAGCAGAGGCAGCCATAGATCATATAAATTCCTACAATAGAGCTTAAAACCCGACAAGACTCTGTTCTCGAAGTATATTCTGAACGATATTGGGTTCAAATACCGTATTTTTAATCCTTCAGAACTTATTAGAGACGCAGTCCCGTAAATTAGCTACATCGGGATTTTTGCTCGACCTGTATGATTTTGTATGCTCATTCTTCACAGGTAATAATTTTAAGGTATCCGTATCCAGTGTTTAGCGTCCGCTACACTACTTATAAAAATTTCATCATTATACAATCTGTCATTAGAAGAATCAAGGGTGAGCGAGCGTTTAGGCCTCCCGCGATTCCGACAATTGTATGAGTCTTGTAGTGAGTCAATCAGTCTGGTGTTCACTCAGCGTCCTCACACGCCATTGCAAAATTTATAGCCACTACACCATTGACTCAGTGCAAGATTCACCCTACATGTGTGAAGCCGTTAAAAAACGCACCACATGATTTGCCGGCCCAACGTGAGGCATTTAAATACAGCATTACATCACCTACGTGTATTGTCCTATCCTTGGAGGTGAGAGTGACTCCCCCAGGAAGAGCTCCACACAGTGAAACGGACCTCAAAATGAATGACATTTTAATACAGGGAAATAAAAGAAATATGATGAGAAATAATTTTCATCTTTTCCAGGAGAAATAAAGGGAATTGAGGGGGAAAACTGGCTCAGAATTGAGATGGATAAAGAGCCACTCGAACCTGGAAGTAGACGAGATCTTGTTAGCTATAATGATGAGGGCTTGTGAGATTTGAAGAGACAGTGCACAGCCAATTAGAGATAACGATAGGAATATTTTTATGTATTTGAAAAGTCAGTTGAACTGCCATGTCAAAAAGCAAAAGTTCCATTATATTTATTATCCATCTGTATTGTTATATTATACTGTCTTATCAAGCCGATTCTACTGTTCGAATTTCATTATACTATACTATTATATCTACTGTGTTTTCATTATACATTCTGAAAACAAGCTCATTATGTCGGACTTTCACTGAACAAAAATACTTCAATAAAATTTAGTTTGTGATTTGTTACTATGCAGTTCTGTATATTATAACCTCTTTTATTTGTTTTTTATATGCATGTGTTTGAAAATTTCTTGTATGAAGCTTATTGAGAATAAATCTTCAAACTTGAATACATGACATTATTCTCTGACTTCAATTAGTGGTAAGTTAATCTGAGTTCCATCCAAATTCTTTAATTCAAGCAAAAAGATCTCTACTCGAACAATAATTGGGAAATAAACGACAACACATCCTTGAAACAGAGCTTGAAATAAAGGCCTGATGGTTAGTTAGATGATCACACATCATATTTTCCTAAACCTGACCAACTGCCACCCTCATTATCAACCTTTTTATTCAGTATAATCCCTCTACAATGAGAACAATTGCTTCATTATTCAGTAGGTCTCAGATGAACACAATCTTTCGAAAACAAACTACATACAGTAAGAGAAACGTAGATCAAATAGTAGAACAAAACTAACAAACTTGTTCTAACAAAACATGAATAACTTGATCAGTATTTCATAGATGGAGTACTAAACCTCTATTATCACAAACATTAGCCTTCCAAAACAAACTAGATCACAGATTCATAGATCAAGTTATGTAACTAGAATATTAGATTCGTAGTTAAACTTTCATACAATCACAATAAGATGTATTAGCAAAACAAAACTCCTACTTCATTCGTAGATCTTTATACAAGATAAAATATTGGTATCAGTACCATTATATCTTGTATTTTATTATTTATTTTTATGTTATATATTCTTTTTTACAATGAAGCACAGATCGGGAGAGAAAAACTAAGAATACCTTATACTATTTGAGAACTAGCTTGATCAGAGATTCATGAATCTAGTAATAAGCTTCATACAATCACAATATCTAAAAAAAATGATCCAAGATTCGTAGATCTTGCTGCAACATATGCAACTATACTATTATTCTGTTTATTTTGAGTACAAATTTAATCGGCAACTCATAGATCAAGTAGTAAGCCTCATACAATCACAAAAAGATAAATTTAAATTTGATCCAAGAACCGTAGATCTTCCTACAAGATTTGTATCAGTACAATAACTATGACTACTGTATTTTAAAAACAAACTTGATCGGAGATTCCTCGCTATAATCCTCGGTCAGACGTTCACTAAACTGCGTTCTATGATCCTACTGATTTCTACAAAGCTAAGAGTTCACTTATGATCGGACACTGACTAGCGTTCTACATCGCGATCGCGTATCGAAGAGGTTGACCGCGCTGAGTCGACCGCGTCAAAACGTCCGTTCGCCGCCGACCGCCGTCTACAACTCAGAACTCAAAACTTGGCTGCCAACACACCTTGGCACATCCCCTCTAGACCGTCTAGCTTATTTTCTTATCTGCTCTCCTCTCAGTCTACTCCCTCACTCCCTCCTCCTCAAGACACCTTCAGTTACTCTCTCACACATTCACTCTCTCTCTCCGCCGGCACCACCGGCCTTGGCGGTCATTCTATTGTAGACCTCTTGCCAGTCTCCATCTTCCACCCTCCCCTCCAAGCCCACTGCTTAGCGCTAAGCCCGGGTGAAAACAGCCGGCTACCCTGTATGTTGTCATACGGCTAACTACTACTCATTACCTAGCCGCCGACAAACGCGGTGTTTCAATACGCATTATCTAAATTTGATATTGTTTCAAGCCCGAAGGCTTACAATAGCTTATATGGAATTAGGGAATAACTCAATGGATTCGACACTGTTTTCAGAATATTTTAAATGTTTTAGGAAGAATATTGATTGTTTCAAGGCTACCATGACTGATATTTTGAAATTATAAAGTAATTCAATATGATCAAACATCTTTCAATATAATTCAACATCATTCAATAATCTTAAGAAACCAATACCATAAGTAGATGGATAAGTAGTAGCAAATTCAATGGATTCGACACAGTTTTCCGAAATATTTTTGAATTGTTTTAGGAAGAATATTGATTGTTCAAGGCTTACCATGACTGATATTTTATTATAAGTAATTCAATATAATCAAACATCTTTCAATATAATTCAAACATCATTCAATATAATCATAGAGAACAATAGCATAAGTAGATATCCCATGGTATAGGGCGTTTATGTCGCAAATTTACTGTTTTGACCGGGTAAGAGTGTATGAACGGCACAATATGAGAGACTACCAGCGTCATAAAGCTTCACAGGAAAGAACTACGTGGACAATCAGCTTGAGATAACAGTAAAAGTTGCGACATAAACGCCCTATACCAGGGATATCTACTTACGCTATGGTTTCTCTATGCTACTACTCATTACCTAGCCGCCGACAAACGCGGTGTTTCAATACGCATTATCTAAATTGATATTGTTTTCAAGTCTGGAGGCTTACATAGCTTATATGGAATTAGGAGATAATCCAATGAATTCGACACTGTTTTCAGAAATATTTTTAAAATGTTTTAGGAAGAATACTGATTGTTTCAAGGCTTACCATGACTGATATTTTGAAATTATAAAGTAATTCAATATAATCAAACATCTTTTAATATAATTCAAACATCATTCAATATAATCTTAAAGAAACAATACCATAAGTAGATGGATAAGTAGTAGCATAATTCAATGGATTCGACACAGTTTTCCGAAATATTTTTGAATTGTTTTAGGAAGAATATTGATTGTTCAAGGCTTACCATGACTGATATTTTGATATTATAAAGTAATTCAATATAATCAAACATCTTTCAATATAATTCAAACATCATTCAATATAATCATAGAGAAACAATAGCATAAGTAGATATCCCATGGTATAGGGCGTTTATGTCGCAAATTTACTGTTTTGACCGGGTAAGAGTGTATGAACGGCACAATATGAGAGACTACCAGCGTCATAAAGCTTCACAGGAAAGAACTACGTGGACAATCAGCTTGAGATAACAGTAAAAGTTGCGACATAAACGCCCTATACCATGGGATATCTACTTACGCTATTGTTTCTCTATGCTACTACTCATTACCTAGCCGCCGACAAACGCGGTGTTTCAATACGCATTATCTAAATTTGATATTGTTTTTCAGTCTGGAGGCTTACAATAGCTTATATGGAATTAGGAGATAATCCAATGAATTCGACACTGTTTTCAGAAATATTTTAGAAAATGTTTTTGAAAGAATATTGTTCTAAGGCTTACCATGACTGATATTTTGAAATCCTATACTATTAAACGAGCAACTTCTGTTTA
>NW_024094683.1:0-9537 GCF_014356525.2 Nilaparvata lugens
CAAGGTTATTTTACAGCCCTAGGGCCGTAAAAATTCTACCGGCCTGGTCAGAAAACAATCATTTTCGGCCTCCAATGACGCACGTCAACCAGCTCATTACTCCAAGTGGGGCGAAAATAGTTTTCCTATTAAGCCATTTACACACACATATCGATTTTGGTTCGTACGATATTTTGCCGTCCTTATGAATTCTATCAGATTGAAAGGAACTTGACAAACATCATCTGTTTGAAATCATCTGTTTAATCTAATAGAAATCATAAGGACGGCAAAAAGTCGTACGCACGAAAATCGATGTGTGTATCACTGGCTCTACATTATTTATTATTTTTTTAGCACTACAGCCCAATATGAGCTTTGGGCGCCTCCACTATAGCTCTCCACTCTTCTAGGTTCTTTGTCATGTTTCCATCCTCTACATCCCATTCTTTGAAGATCGAGGCTTCACATTATACAGTTATTATTTTCTATTAATAAATAAATACAAACTAACGCGGGATCTACTAGGGTCGCTTTCTCCAAACTCGGCTTGCTCGGAAACCGGCCCTGAAAGCTTTTGATCAGGTTACTCCCGTGTTATCGGATGGACACGTTATATTGTCGGTCTCGGCTAAAGTATGAAACCCTAAAGGTCCAATAACGGCTTAAATTATATATCCAGGTGAGGTGTAGCCTTTCCGCAAGGGACTCCCCTCCAATAAAAAACATACGAATTTACTTTTAGGGCCGTTTGCACAGTCAAAGTCTTAACTATTCAATCAGCCGATGGTTAAACTCAAACAAATCACATTATGAGAACAAGATTTTATAATATGGATTTAATCCAATTTGAAATGACGACGGTATAAGTTATAATATATTATATTACTAGTAGTTCTGTGAGCAGTAGACCTCCCGCTCAGTGAGTTACATTGACCTGTTGTTATGTTTTCAAAAAATTAATGAATAATTCATCAATTCAAAATGTCTAGAAAAAATCCTAAATAAACATAGAGCTCTCTGTCCTATATGGTACCGTGACGTGTCGTCCGGAATGTGAGTGTGAGCGCTGTTATCAGGTCTGGATGCAACTGTCTACAACGTTGATGGAAAGATACAATTTCAAGATGTTCGATGTTTTAGAACGGGTAGTATTATAGTCAACTGTCTACTAACGTTAATGGAAAAGACATTTTCAGATGTTCGATGTTTTGAACGGGTAGTATTATAGCCCACTAGACAGCTGATTCATGAGGAATAATTCTATAGTCTGATTTTTACGGTAATATTGGCGTGTGAAGGAGGCTCCTTTTTCCTTTTATATTATCCTTGGAATGCAAAATTTCCAAAAACCTTGTATATATGTCGACGCGCAATTTTAAAAGGAACGTACCTACCTGTCAAATTTCATGAAAATCTATTACCGCGTTTCGCCGTAAAAACGCAACATAAAAACATATAAACATTTAAACATAAGGAGAAATGCCAAACCGTCGACTTCAATCTTAGACTTCACTTCGCTCGGTCAATAATGATATAATATATTACATTTTTATATTCAGTCAAGGTGGGGCCTTCCCGCAAGAGACTCCCCTTCAATAAAATCCATAAGAATTCTATCAGCTTTAATCAGCGAGCGAATTTAATTAGCTTGAACTGGATTCAATCAGCTTGTGGTTAGAATTTTAAACTAACCACATTATGAAGAACGAGACTTGATATGGATTCATTGCATTTCAAAATAGAATATTGAGTTTGAACTGTCTCTGTGCAAACGGCACTTAGTTTGGTAAGTTATAATTGAGTGCCAAGAAATTTCTGATTTCGCTAGAAAATTAATTTACTCAACACTTTCTATACTTGAATCTGAAGTTAATTTTGTGAAGTATATAAAACTCATCAAGATAGCTCTAGGGAACTTATTAAATTCTAATCATAACTGGGACTCATATGGCCAATCAACTACCAAAACAAAAATCAAAGAGTTTTTTAAGGAAAGCCGCCAATACAGTGAGACGACTCAATCGACTTGTACAGTTCAGGTGTACATAGATATACAACCAAACAGAAACAGGTAGTACCATAGGCACCAACCGGAATGTATATAGGTATAACGCTGGCCTTGTTTGACCCAGCGGGTTACCACTAATAGACTAGACAACCACATCATACAAATTGATAAAAATGTAGACTCGTAGTCGTAGTATATAGCTTGAGATATTAGGGACTGTTAAATCCACTATGGCAAAACCACACGAGCTGTACAATACACATTGGAGAGAGTGGACGTAGTAGAGGAAGGAAAAGGAGAAGAGGTTGAAGAAGGAAGAAGAAGAGAAGGGGAAGTTGGAAGAGGAGGAAAATAGAAAAAATAGGATGAATGTTTAATTTGATGACATGGCGAAGTTTGGACAGCAATGTCCACTCCACAACTTAATAAAGAAATAATAAAGCAGATGAAGGAGAAGAAGAGAAGAAGAAGAAGTAGAAGGAGAAAAAGAAGAAGAAGAAGAAGAATTAAATGGTTAAGAAGAATGGTAAAGGAGAAGAAAATCAGGAGAAGTAGCAAATGGACCGTGGATGAGAAGGAGAACGAGTAGAATGGTGATGAAAATAAGACTGAGAAGGAGAAGGGAGAAAGAAAGATGGATTTACAGGCATTAACGAAGCTATTATCAATTTGTACACGTAGAAATTGGTAATTTATTGTAGTGAAACCTGACCTGACGTTTCTGCATGTTACAGCCGGTCTAAGCTGATGTGACCATGGAAGGAGTTAATATTTCATCAACTACTGGGGTCCAATAGATGTAAGCGTTAATATTTTATTTGTTACTCTGGTCTAATGGGGAGAAACGTCAATATTTCATCAACTACTGAGGTCTTATTGAGAGGTAGCAGTTGGTATTAGTTATTAATTTCATTCACTTGAGATGAAAGCTGATAATATTATCCACTATTGAGGCTCTAACAATGTTTGTGAAATTAAGTAATGATAACCGGAAGCTTTAAGGAGAGAGAATTGATTTTTAGAACTGAGAACTTTCAATAAATTACATAATATCATAGAAAAATACTGATGTTATCCATCTTTTCTCTATAATCATGCACAATTGCTTGTCATACTTTCGTTAATACCGTAAGGACAATTTGAAGATTCAAAACTTCATTTCATGCTAGAGCTAGAATCAAAAACGATCTTTGAAAACAATTTTCTGAAGTCAAAGAAAGGTACCATAGTCAACTCAATCATGCTTTCATTAAAGCTTTATTCTCGAGTAGAAATTTACTTTTGACTAGTCTTATCTTACATCTATCTATTCATTCAGTCTTCATAAAAAATGACCATTTTCTGTTTATTGGAATATGGGATTAAGTACACTCAACAATAAATTTTCCATTTTTCTACCAAATTTGACTCATGATGCATGATTTTGGACCATTTTTGTTTATCAAAAATATGGAATAGGGTGTAAGTACACTCAACAATAAATTTTCCATTTTTCTACCAAATTTGACTCATGATGCATGATTTTGGACCGCCTTGACGAGCGAATGAATGAGCGAAGAATGAAGTGTAGTACGATGAAATCTGAACTTTGTGTCAAAAGTTATAAGTGTTTGAAATTTTGATCTTTGGGTTTTCCTTATGCGCGGCTCCCCACTAGTAAATACTGAAATGAAGTGCATCTTAAGCTGCGTACACATATTCGCGCTTCCAGCCCGCACCGAGCACGTTCCTCCCTCGTACCGCCCTCGTACCACCATCGAACCACAGTCGCTCCGCCCACGCACCCATCATGAACGTTACGGAAGATGTTAGATCTTCTCGCGTTCCCCGGTCGAACCACTGTTGCTCCCCGGTCGATCATCAATCGCTCTGCTGGAGTGACGTTCGGTTGCGGAGCAGAACGGAAGTCTGTACACACCTTGAAGGTGCGTACGGATTTACGCGCCGCGAACATGAGCAATTCACTTTTAATCAGCTGACTATATCTGTATTTTTACAGAAACTGTAAGATACAGATATAGAAATCTTGACATCAGCTGATTGAAAGCGCGTATATCTGTACGCACCTTAACGGGTGATTCTCATGAACGTATATCATTGTGCGAAATATCAATGTGACGACAATTTAGTTGGTGATGATGGTTGAAGCTAAAAATTAGGTGTTTTTCACAATACAAGGAGTAAACATTGTTGTCAGATGTAACTGGAAATCTATAAGAGATAGAGCACTCTACCTAGTCTAAAGTTGCGTACAGACTTTCGATCTGCTCCGCAATCGAACGTCACTCGAGCAGATCGATTGATGATCGACAGGGGAGCAAGAGTGGACCGCGAGAAGAGCTAACATCTCCCGTAACGCTCATGATCGGTGCGAGTGCGGTGCGAGGGCCGAACGAGGGCGGAGCGTGCGCGGAGCGGGTTGGGGGCGCGTTTATCTGTACGCACCTTTAGATTGTAGAGCACAAAAATATGCCCAGAGGGATTTTGAATTATACATCTAAATGGTAACAATCGGAAGATATTGTTGATGAAAAACTTAAATTCATCAGAATTATTGATTTTTTCTTTAAATTTTACTTATTTTTAAAAAATCATAACTTAGTACTTTTCGGAGATAGAGAGTTCCGAATGATTTTATTTTATTCAGAATTTTATAATCTTGGATAAGTGGCGAGTTTTCTGTCCGATTACTAGATTTGGCAGAAATAACTGAGAACTGGCAAATGAACCGGAAATACGAAGTTTTTGGGCCACCCTGTACCAAGCACAAGGAAATTTTGCATGAAGAAATTGGTTTTGGACTTCTGTCATGTATCCAAATGATATATTAGGGCTGTGCAAAGGCTAGAAATAAACTTTCTACTGGTGATATTTTTCAAAGTTTTTCGATAATATTATCAAGCTATAAAAAAGGAAAAAGTTTTCTCAGGAAAACATTTTTTTCCCGTTCATTACTTTTTGAGATATGAGCGCCCGAAGTTCAAATTTTTGGAACAGAACATTTCAAATTCGGTAAGAGTTCAATCCATGAGACTCAGAGGATGAATTCTTCACGGTATTGTTGATTGAATAAAACAAAAATCTTTTGAAAATATCAATTTTTGAGAAAGTTATTCAATTACCCAAAAATAACTCAACTAAAAGTTATTTTTGGTAAATTGAATAACTTTCTCAGAAATTTATATCTTCATAAAATTTTTGTTATATTTAATTAAAATTACCATGAAGAATTCATCCTCTGAATTTCATGGATTGATCTCTTACCGAGTTTGAAAAATTCTGTCCCAAAAATGTAAACTTTAGGCGCTCATATCTCGAACAGTAATGATTGGAAAAAAATGTTTCCCTGAGAAAACTATTTCAATTTGATAGCTTGATGATATACAAATCGAAAAACTTTGAAAAATATCACCAGTAGAAAGTTTATTTTTAGCCTTTGCACAGCCCTAATTTATCATTTGGATACATGACAGAAGTCCAAAACCAATTTCTTCATGCAAAATTTCCTTGTGCTTGGTACAGGGTGGCCCAAAAACTTCGTATTTCCGGTTCATTTGCCAGTTCTCAGTTATTTCTGCCAAATCTAGTAATCAGACAGAAAACTCGCCACTTATCCAAGATTATAAAATTCTGAATAAAATAAAATCATTCGGAACTCTCTATCTCCGAAAAGTACTAAGTTATGATTTTTCAAAAATTAGTAAAATTTGAAGAAAAAATCAATTTTGATGAATTTAAGTTTTTCATCAACAATATCTTCCGATTTAGATGTATAATTCAAATTTTCAAATTCAAATTCAAATTTATTTCCACACAGTAGGTACAAACATGTAATTATAACACACAAATGCAATTCACCACAATTAATTGAAATAAAATAGCATTCCTTACTAGAAAATGATAATTGAAACATAATAGCATTAATACTTCTATCCCTTCTATCACCAGTAGAAAGTTTATTTTTAGCCATTGCACGGCCTTGAAAATTAGAACTACAATATGAAATGCATGCACACTCCCTTTTTATGTCTATACTAGCCGTTAGGCTCGCTTCGCTCGCCATATCCATCTAGCCAGGGGGCTCCGCCCCCTGGAGCCCCGACTGGATCGTCCAAGAATGAGATTAGCAGGCTCGCTTCGATCGCCTGCATTTTTATCATGTTAGGACAATCCAGTCAGGGGGTCAGACTAAACGTCTGGCTAAACGGATATGGCGAGCGAAGCGAGCCTGACGGCTAGTAATATACTATTCCCAGGATTGAAGTAGCAGTGCCCAATCAATTTTTCCGCGATAAATACATTTAAATCTTCAACTTGGTGCCAACCTAACAAAGTCAACTCAACTTAATGCCAACCTGACAAAATTATCAATTTAGTTGCCAGTTAACAACTGTTTCGAAGAGGTACTCTATCTAGATTATAGTTCTATAGTGACATATGTTATGGAAATTTCAATTATAATTGAGAGATTGGGAGAAGAAGAATATACATGCTAAAAGGCGAACTTTAAACCATTAAAAACAACCCTTAGAGTTAAAATATTGCCAAAAGATTTCTTAGTGCGCCTCTAAAGGGCCAACTGAACATACCTACCAAATTTGAACGTTTTTGGTTCGGTAGATTTTTAGTTATGCGAGTGAGTGAGTGAGTGAGTCAGTCAGTCAGTGAGTGAGTGCCATTTCGCTTTTATATATAGATTGACTAGACAAAATAGAGATCATCATTGTTCAGAATAATTATTTCATTCTTCATGATTCATTCATCAGAATAACTTCAGAACAGTAAATTGGAACTATTTCCAGTCAATTAAGAACTCATGACAAGGAAAAACATCTTGCAACAGATGTCTTCAAGTCTCCACCTTCACTTCATGATTATTTGAATCTTAATCCAAGAAGAGCTCCTCAGTTTTTGTGGATACGATGAACTTTGTCAAACGTTTCTCGGTGAATAACAGAATGTTGGCCGTTATGAGCACTGGGCCGGCGGCAGACTACATGAGGCCAGCAAAGTGAAACAAAATGAAGATCAAAATGCAAATAGCGTCAAAAATCCTGAAAGTGTTGCTAAGTAGTGCTATAATAAAAAACAACCTGGCACGAGCTGCATTATTGAAGACCACCTCAGTTGACAGTTCAAGTCACTTCCTATCTCTTCTCTTCCACTTCTCAAGCCTCTTCTACTTTTTATTCTTCTTCCTTCTTCTTCCTCATTCTTACCATCATCTTCTTCTACGTTTTCTTCTTCTTCTTCTTCTTCTTCTTCTTCTTCTTCTTCTTCTTCTTCTTCTTCTTCTTCTTCTTCTTCTTCTTCTTCTTCTTCTTCTTCTTCTTCTCTTCTTCTTCTTCTTCTCTTCTTCTTCTTCTCTTCTTCTTCTTCTTCTTCTCTTCTTCTTCTTCTTCTCTCTTCTTCTTCTTCTTCTTTTTCTTCTCTTCTTCTTCTTCTTCTCATTCCACCTTCTTCTTATTCTTTCATCCACACTTTCTGTTCTTTGAGCACCTCCTCTTCCTCCTCTCCACATCCTCCTCCTCCTCCTCCTCCTCCTCCTCCTCCTCCTCCTCCTCCTCCTCCTCCTCCTCCCACCCTTCCACTCCTCATCCTCCAACTCCACCTCCTCCTCCACCACTTCATACTCCTTCACTTCTTCCTTCTTCTTCCTGTTTTTTCTTCTTCTTCTTCTTCGTTTCCCACTTCTTCTCTTTCTTCTTCTACTTCTTCTCCTTCTTCTCCTACTTCCTACTTCTTATTCTACTTCTTCTTCTTCCACTTTTTCTCCTTCATCACCTACTTCCTACTTCTTCTCCTACTTCTTTTTCTTCTTTTCCCACTTCTTCTCTTTCTTCTTCTCTTTCTTCTTCCACTTCTTCTCCTTCTTCTCCTACTTCCTACTTCTTCTACTTCTCCTCCTTCATCACCTACTTCCTACTTCTTCTTCTTCCACTTCTTCTCCTTCATCACCTACTTCCTACCTCTTCTTCTACCTCTTCTTCTTCTTTTCCCACTTCTTCTCTTCTTCTTCCACTTCTTCTCCTTCTTCTCCTACTTCCTACTTCTTCTTTTACTTCTTCTCCTTCATCACCTGCTTCCTACTTCTTCTACTTCTTCTTCTTCCACTTCTTCTCCTTCTTCCACTTCTTCTCCTCATCACCTGCTTCCTACTTCTTCTTCTACTTCTTCTTCTTCCACTTCTTCTCCTTCTTCTCTCACTTCCCACTTCTTCTTCTTCTTCTACATATTTTTCCTACGCTCACAGTTTCTCCGTCTCTCTTCACACACTCCACACTGTTTTTTTCCGCTTTAATTCCCAGTGTACAAATATTTTTCCATTTATTTGAGCAGCGGCCATCTTCAAATGCGAGGATTAGAGTCAAGAGATCTTTCGGCTTGGCCTGATATGCATGACAACCGAATATTTAATCCGCTTCACGCCTCTCCCAGCAAACACTCATACATCAACAAATTTGGTCTCTATTTTTCTTTCTCAACAGGTTTTGATCCAGTTCCATCTGCACCTCTATCCTCGTTTGCACGTTTTATTCACTATCTTTCACGTGGCGTGCGTGGCTGGACGCACGCCACGCCGGCCGCGCTAGCCACATGCCAATTCACACCGCCACGACTGTTGCGATGCTATACCGGCCACGTTTCCCGTCAGTATGCAGGAAGATGTCAACTCCGCCGGTCCCGTGGTGTAATTCTGGATTTTCTTGTGGCTTACCTTGGTTTGATGACTCCAGCAGCAGCAGTAGTAGTGATAATGTTGAATGAAAAAGACTAAGAAATTGTCAAAAAACCACTGAATTATTGATAAATAGAAAGACCGGTTTCGGTTATTACACCATTGTCAATCTCTGATAAAACTGAGATTGACAATTTTATCAGAGATTGACAATGGTGTAATAACCGAAACCGGTCTTTCTATTTATCAATAAATCAGTGGGGTTTTTTGACAATTTCTTAGTCTTTTTCATTCAATATGAATAATTACCACAATATCAACTTCTCAACTACAAAAAGTAGGATAATGAGCTGGTTTTATTGTATTCGGTGACAGCACGGGACCAGTGGGGTCCGTACATCCAATCATAAAAAAAGGAAGACTTATGGCGAATTCAATCATTTAATGCGCGATATTGAGGCTGACAAAGATAAATTTTGTACATATTTAGGTTAAGTTGTGACCAGTTTAATGAAGTGTGGTCGATGGTTGATGGTGACCTAAGAAGACAAATCCACCTACAGGGAGGCAATTAGTAGCAGAGAGCGACTAGCAATTTGTTTGAGGTAAAAAATTATCCAATTAATTAGAAATGAAAAGTGAAAGAACAGCAATAGTATTTGTGCAACTAGTGCGCAAAGTGACAGTTTGCTGCACCGAAAGAAACGTTTACGCTCGAGCCGTAGGCGAGGGCAGAATGGTTTCTTGAGTGCAGCAGAGGCACTTTGCGCACGTATTTCACATTAAGTTTTTCCTACAGTTACCATTGAATATGAAAAGTGGGTAAATATGGGTAAAATTGCCTGAAATGCATCAAATGTTTTCTGTG
>NW_024094684.1:0-7891 GCF_014356525.2 Nilaparvata lugens
GAGAGCACCACGACTCTCATCTGCAGTGCAGAAGCACGGCGTCCTCGGCAGTGTGGAAACACGGCAATTCTGCAGTGCGAGAGCACGGCATCCTTTTTGCGATGCGAAAGCATGGCATTTCCTGGCAGTGCGGAAGCACGGTATCCTTTTTGCAGTGCGAAAGCACGGCGTCCTTTGTCTGCCGTTTACCCCTTCCATCCTCACCCCCCCTCTCCTTCCCCTCTCTTTTCCCCCCCTTCCCTTAGTAGGAACAGTGTGTCACGATGTATATCATAACTAGAGAAAGGAATTGAGTTTAGGGCTCATTTATTTGACGCTCGGCTATCTTCGATAGAATCAAAGGGGTCAACGTTCAAGCCAGCCACTGGCCTACCGCTCAGCGGTGCTGCGCATCCTCTCTCCCCTCCCTCTCGGTCACTGAGGGAGGCTCGAGAAAGGCTAGCAGGAGGCAGTCGAGTTCGGAGAGCCAGGGCGAGCGGTCGAGTGAGGTGAGAAGGAAGCAGCGAGCAGCTAGCAATGTCACAGTATGTCTTGTACTAAAGTGAACTCCAATTTCTTCAGCGACCGGGAGTTGTGTTGAGGCTAAAGACGATTGTGTAGTGTAGAACGTAAGAGCCGGTTGTCATATGGCAGAGATGTTGAATCTGATTCCCAGGATGTTCAGGCTTTATTATTTAATGAAGATGTTTTTCAATCAAAAATTAAAACAGAAACATGGAACGATGTTCTTCAGGAGAACGATCCCAGACTAGCTTTCTCTTTGTTTTATAATAGACTTTGTTCATTATTTGACTCTGCAAAAACTGTTAGGAGAAGGATTAGTAATAATACAAAGAAAATCAAACCTTGGGTGACTAATGGTATTCTTCGATGTATGAGGCGAAGAGACAAAATGTCTCTTAAGGTTCGTAAACAACCATTTAATGTACAGCTGATGGATTGTTTTAAATCATATAATCGAACACTGAAGTTGGCATTGCGAACTCTAAAGGAACAGTATTTCAAGAATAAATTAGTTGAATGTGGAAATAATCTAAGGGCTGTATGGAAGGTTGTGAATGAAGCAACAGATACCCCTTGTAAAACTAATTGTTCTATAAAAGAGTTGGTTACCAAGGATAATCGCATTTTGAGATCTTATCAAGTAAATGAAATAGCAGAGGAGCTTAATGAACATTTTGTGAGTGTTGGTAGAAGAATTTCTGAAAAAATTACTAAGGTAAAGGACAAGATTTTTAGGGAAAAAACTAATAGATTGTTTTGTAATTCGTTTTTCTTTTTTCCTGTCATAGCAGAGGAAATTGATATGTGTATTAAAAACTTGAAGAAAGGGGTAGCACCAGGATTTGATGGAATTTTTTCTAAATGTCTGAGTTCAAATTCTCGCATAATTTCAGTTCCTCTGGCTCATGTAATAAATTTATGCTTTTTGAATGGTGTTTTCCCCGACGAGTTGAAAAAGGCCACTGTTATTCCTTTGCATAAGAATGGTAACAAAAGTGATCCAGGGAACTATCGCCCAATTTCTCTGCTTTCATGTTTGTCAAAGGTGATTGAGAAATGTGTTAAGACTCGTTTGGTCGAATTCTTGGAAAAATATGAAATTTTATCTAATTGCCAATTTGGTTTTCGTAAGGGTGTAAGTACTTCTGATGCTGTATATAAGGTTACTAAGAGAATTATTGAAACACTGGACAGGGAAGAAAAATGTATAGCTGTGTTTTTAGATCTCCAGAAGGCTTTTGATACAGTGGACCACAATATTTTATTTAGAAAGTTAGAAGGTATTGGAATTAGAGGTGTTGCATTGGGTTTCTTCAAAAGCTATCTCAGTTGTAGATCACAGGTGGTTAGTGTTGATGGTATAATGAGCTCAGAATTAGAAATTACGATGGGTGTGCCACAGGGAACAGTTCTGGGTCCAATATTATTTTTGATTTACATTAATGACTTACTCAAGATAGAGCTTGAGAGCTGTTCTTTGTTTTCTTTTGCTGACGACACTGTTGCTATTTTCTGTGCATCAAAATGGGATGATGTTTTTTGTAGAGCTAATGAGGGTTTGAAAGTTATAAAAAACTGGTTAGATTTCAACTTAGTTAGTTTGAATATAGCAAAAACTACTGCAGTGTCATTTTCTTTGACCTCAGCAGGTCAGCCAGATAACCAGGGGAGTTTGGCTTTTCATGAAACTGGATGCGATGATAATAGTTGTCTATGTCCTATAATAATATTTAAGAACAGCACCAAATATTCGGAATAATCATTGATAAGCATTTGAAATGGAGAGACCATATTTCATATTTATGTTCTAGGTTGAGGAAGACGCTGTATAAGTTTGTTCAACTGAGAAATATTTTTACAGTTGAGCAAATTAAAATGGTTTTCTTTGCGCTTGTGCAGTCAGTTGTGCGATATGGTATAATTGGCTGGGGTGGTTGTGGTGTTACCGTTCTTAAGCCTCTTATAGTATTGTATAAGAAAATTATTAAAATATGCTTGAAAAAACCGGTTAGATATCCAACAAATTTGCTCTATAAAGAATTTAATGTTCTCAGTATTGAGCACTTGTATGATCTTGACCTAGCTAGTTTTGTCTATTCGTGGCCCAATAGATTCCCTATAGCCCCTCATGGCGGCTATGTTACTCGTAGACAATCTGAGAGATTTTTGCTAGAACCACCTTGTAGAACAGCGGCTGCCAGTGCTCATGCAGCGTATTATGGTCCTAGACTTTTAAACCGTCTGTTGCTTGAAGTTTCTGGAGCATCCCAATGTATACCAATTTGTTATTATTCTTTCACTTTCAAAACTTTTAGACAGTATCTTCGACACTACTTATTAGGGAGACAAAATGAAGACTAATTTTGATTTATTTTTCAAATCTGTTTGTAAATCTCAATTCTATTCTTAAAATACATATCTTACTTAGTATAACAGAGCAGAAGAGAATTTGTTGTTTTATTTTTAAATATTGGTGATCTTTAGCTTTGATGTAGAACATATAGTTGAATCTCAATTAGGCCTATACTGATTACAAGAGCAACATTTGTATGAAAATAGCATAAGAGAGTGGAATTTTCTTTTTTCTTGATATTGTAATGTAAAATTATAAAATCTAATTATGTTATTAATATTACGATGTATATTAGTATCTTATGCTATCCAACATTCTAGAGATACACCATCCCTCATCACAAGCTTTGCTTAAAGAGGGATGCAACAATATTATTTAATATGATATTTTATATTCATTATTTTATAAAGAATTTGTATTCTAGGTTTGTAAGTATGAATTGTATATTAATTTTTTGTTGACATTAATAAATTGAATTGAATTGAATTGAATTGATTAGCCTCAAACACGGTGAACTCCATTGCTCAACACCCGTTTGGGCGAGTGCTGAACGACATTTAACCCGTTTAGACGACGGGCTACCAGTTTCGACCAACGGCGACACGTCAGGTTTGGTCGAAACCTGACTCCCCATTGGTAGACCACCAGTGGAACATCGAGGCGCAAGAGGACCTCTGGAAAGGTGTGGAAAAACCTTTCCCGCGACTCCGCGACCGATCCGGACCCCAGGAGGACAGCTGGTGCCCGGCAAGTAGGACTTAGTAAAGTCCAGAGCGCGAGCCGCCACAGCGCACTAATCCAGTGCGGAATCGAGAAAGGACCTCAAGGAAGGTGTGGAAAAACCTTTCCCGCGACTCCGCGACCGATCCAGACCCGAGGAGGACAGCTAGTGCCCGGCAAGTAGGACTTAGGAAAGTCCAGAGCGCGAGCCGCCGCAGCGCACTAATCCAGTGCGGAATCGAGAAAGGACCTCAAGGAAGGTGTGGAAAAACCTTTCCCGCAAATCCGCGACCGATCCGGACCCCAGGACGACAGCTGGTGCCCGGCAAGTAGGACTTAGGAAAGTCCAGAGCGCGAGCCGCCGCAGCGCACTAATCCAGTGCGGAATCAAGAAAGGACCTCAAGGAAGGTGTGGAAAAACCTTTCCCGCAACTACGCGACCGATCCGGAACCCAGGACGACAGCTGGTGCCCGGCAAGTAGGACTTAGGAAAGACCAGAGCGCGAGCCGCCACAGCGCACTAAACCAGTGCGGAACCGAGAGAGGACCTCAAGGAAGGTGTGGAAAAACCTTTCCCGCGACTCCGTGACCGATCCGGACCCCAGGAGGACAGCTGGTGCCCGGCAAGTAGGACTTAGGAAAGTCCAGAGCGCGAGCCGCCGCAGCGCACTAATCCAGTGCGGAATCGAGAAAGGACCTCTAGGAAGGTGTGGAAAAACCTTTCCCGCAACTCCGCGACCGATCCGGACCCGAGGAGGACAGCTAGTGCCCGGCAAGTAGGACTTAGGAAAGTCCAGAGCGCGAGCCGCCGCAGCGCACTAATCCAGTGCGGAATCGAGAAAGGACCTCAAGGAAGGTGTGGAAAAACCTTTCCCGCAACTCCGCGACCGATCCGGACCCCAGGACGACAGCTGGTGCCCGGCAAGTAGGACTTAGGAAAGTCCAGAGCGCGAGCCGCCGCAGCGCACTAATCCAGTGCAGAATCAAGAAAGGACCTCAAGGAAGGTGTGGAAAAACCTTTCCCGCAACTACGCGACCGATCCGGAACCCAGGACGACAGCTGGTGCCCGGCAAGTAGGACTTAGGAAAGACCAGAGCGCGAGCCGCCGCAGCGCACTAATCCAGTGCGGAACCGAGAGAGGACCTCAAGGAAGGTGTGGAAAAACCTTTCCCGCGACTCTGTGACCGATCCGGACCCCAGGAGGACAGCTGGTGCCCGGCAAGTAGGACTTAGGAAAGTCCAGAGCGCGAGCCGCCGCAGCGAACTAATCCAGTGCGGAATCGAGAAAGGACCTCGAGGAAGGTGTGGAAAAACCTTTCCCGCGACTCCGCGACCGATCCGGACCCGAGGAGGACAGCTAGTGCCCGCAAGTAGGACTTAGGAAAGTCCAGAGCGCGAGCCGCCGCAGCGCACTAATCATGTGCGGAATCGAGAAAGGACCTCAAGGAGGTGTGGAAAAACCTTTCCCGCAACTCCGCGACCGATCCGGACCCCAGGACGACAGCTGGTGCCCGGCAAGTAGGACTTGGGAAAGTCCAGAGCGCGAGCCGCCGCAGCGCACTAATCCAGTGCGGAATCAAGAAAGGACCTCAAGGAAGTGTGGAAAAACCTTTCCCGCGACTCTGTGACCGATCCGGACCCCAGGAGGACAGCTGGTGCCCGCAAGTAGGACTTAGGAAGTCCAGAGCGCGAGCCGCCGCAGCGAACTAATCCAGTGCGGAACCGAGAGAGGACCTCAAGGAAGGTGTGGAAAAACCTTTCCCGCGACTCCGTGACCGATCCGGACCCCAGGAGGACAGCTGGTGCCGGCAAGTAGGACTTGGGAAAGTCCAGAGCGCGAGCCGCCACAGCGCACTAATCCAGTGCGGAACCGAGAGAGGACCTCAAGGAAGGTGTGGAAAAACCTTTCCCGCGACTCCGTGACCGATCCGGACCCCAGGAGGACAGCTGGTGCCCGGCAAGTAGACTTAGGAAAGTCCAGAGCGCGAGCCGCCGCAGCGCACTAATCCAGTGCGGAATCGAGAAAGGACCTCTAGGAAGGTGTGGAAAAACCTTTCCCGCAACTCCGCGACCGATCCGGACCCGAGGAGGACAGCTAGTGCCCGGCAAGTAGGACTTAGGAAAGTCCAGAGCGCGAGCCGCCGCAGCGCACTAATCCAGTGCGGAATCGAGAAGGACCTCAAGGAAGTGTGGAAAAACCTTTCCCGCAACTCCGCGACCGATCCGGACCCCAGGACGACAGCTGGTGCCCGGCAAGTAGGACTTAGGAAAGTCCAGAGCGCGAGCCGCCGCAGCGCACTAATCCAGTGCAGAATCAAGAAAGGACCTCAAGGAAGGTGTGGAAAAACCTTTCCCGCAACTACGCGACCGATCCGGAACCCAGGACGACAGCTGGTGCCCGGCAAGTAGGACTTAGGAAAGACCAGAGCGCGAGCCGCCGCAGCGCACTAATCCAGTGCGGAACCGAGAGAGGACCTCAAGGAGGTGTGGAAAAACCTTTCCCGCGACTCCGCGACCGATCCGGACCCGAGGAGGACAGCTAGTGCCCGGCAAGTAGGACATAGGAAAGTCCAGAGAACGAGCCGCCGCAGCGCACTAATCATGTGCGGAATCGAGAAAGGACCTCAAGGAAGGTGTGGAAAAACCTTTCCCGCAAATCCGCGACCGATCCGGACCCCAGGACGACAGCTGGTGCCCGCAAGTAGGACTTAGGAAAGTCCAGAGCGCGAGCCGCCGCAGCGCACTAATCCAGTGCGGAATCGAGAAAGGACCTCAAGGAAGGTGTGGAAAAACCTTTCCCGCAACTACGCGACCGATCCGGACCCCAGGACGACAGCTGGTGCCCGGCAAGTAGGACTTAGGAAAGTCCAGAGCGCGAGCCGCCGCAGCGCACTAATCCAGTGCGGAATCGAGAGAGGACCTCAAGGAAGGTGTGGAAAAACCTTTCCCGCGACTCCGTGACCGATCCGGACCCCAGGAGGACAGCTGGTGCCGGCAAGTAGGACTTAGGAAAGTCCAGAGCGCGAGCCGCCGCAGCGCACTAATCCAGTGCGGAATCGAGAGAGGACCTCTGGAAAGGCTAGGGAAGGCCTTTACCAGAGCTCCGCGACCGATCCGGACCCCAGGAGGACAGCTAGTGCCCGGCAAGTAGGACTTAGGAAAGTATCAGTTCGGACGCCGATCAGTTCGGTTGTGCTTGTTATCTGTGTTGTGTTTAACCAGTGCCAGTGAGAATTCTGCTTATCGACTGAACGAAAAGTTAGGTTACTTCATGTCATAATCTTCAGTCAATAGCTTTCTTCTTCTATAAATAATTTCTTCTTCTATAAATTATTACCAATAATAATTAACTTACATTAAAATTTTTAATTTCTCTATTACCTTTCTGAGTCATCACATATTCCTTAATCCCATCGTATTTCAGGGGCCTCCAATATCCTAAGTCGTCTCGATAGCCCTCCTGACGCACGTTCTACCTTTCTTAAATAATATTTACCTCTTTTATTAATAATGATGTCTTTATACCGTAACGCAGTTAAACATTGGTGTTCCTTTAACTTTTGGGTTTTCTTTAACAAATAGTAAATAAAAGTAAGAAGATAAAAATGGTTTCATGAAGATTGCACGCTATGCAAAGATGCGAGTGCAATTGTAATAAAGTCTTCAATTCAAAAACTACATTAATTTGCTCTTCATGTAAACTTCATTTTCACTACCTATGTGCTAAGTTTACGGAAAGTAATTTCAAGAAACTATCAAAACAAGCTACAAGTAGGTGGCGTTGCAATACATGTAAGAGTTCTAAGAATAATAATTTAATAAATATGCCAAACAACCAGGTATCATTAAGTAGAGAATTGATCGCTGAACTAAAAAAAGAAATAAGAGATGCAATAAGTGAAGAAATGAAAGAGATAAGAGCTGAGATTAAAAAAACAAATGAAAACGTTTCTGACCTAAGAAACTCGGTGGATTTTTTCTCTAATAAAATCGATGAATATAATGTAATGATTGAAAAGTATAAGGTGGATCACTCTAATTTGGAAAAGGAAAACCAAGTATTGAAAACAAAATTTTCGTGCTGGAAAAAGACCTAACAGAGCTCCAGCAATATGGAAGAATGAAAAACCTGGAAATTCATGGAATACCGGTAACAAATAATGAGAATATTGAAAAAAATAATCGAAGAAACGGCAAGAGTCCTAAAAATAAATAATGAAGGAAATCTGGGAATTGAGGCTGCTCATAGAATTCCTGTCAGAGATAGGAGAAAGGTGCCTCCTATTATTGTTGCTTTCGCGTCAAGAAAAACC
>NW_024094685.1:0-10014 GCF_014356525.2 Nilaparvata lugens
CGCCACACAAACAATCGAAAGTTACGACTCTCAGTTACGACTACCGAAAGTATCGCCCTAACGTTTCAGAAAAAAGACTATCTGCGTTTTTAGAGTTTTTCTCGCTCACTAGAAGTAAAGATCACCCGACGAAATTGTAACCCGAAGATAAATCCTCAAGCCTGAGAAAGTGTGCACTACACCTAGAAGCGAATCTTACAAGATAAAAGGCTCCGGTTTTATGAGAGCCGAATGACTCTCAGCGGCAGTCCACTGAATTACATTGCTAACCTTCTTTCCCTTATAGTTGATGAATTGGTTTCTCCTACACATACTATATTGGAAGCTGGGGAAAATTTATGGATTTTAGAAAATTACTGAGCCTAAGGTGGAGTGAGATAGTGAACCTACTGGATTTTGTGTATATTATATAGAGAGGATGATCCGATAGTGAGGTCCACGTTATATGGCAGTGGATAAAGATAGAAGAATAGTGATGCCGATTCTCTCTGCATTATCTACAATATTATGCAGATTCTCTGCAATATTTCTACCTTTCAAAAACATAATTATTGGCATCGTTGTGGACCTAGAAAAGGGTAGTACCACCGGCTTTGTCGAATGATAGACAAGGATAGCAAAACCAGAGTTTATCACATACTGTCATTATAACGTGGACCTCACTATAGTAACTGTGGAATGAATTTTCGAAAAAAAAGATCTTGGCACTTGAATGCACTGAGAATTTAATATTTAATTGAACGCGGGCAGTTGAAGTCAATAATGATTTCCCATTGTCACGGCTCATGATACTTTCAACACCATGTACGCAGTAAAGCTGAGCCATTCCATCAATATTAACGACGTATTGAAAGCTGCGTGAACGACCATCTTGTGTTCCAAACATTTTTCTTCCTCCTCCTCCTCCGACCCTCCTCTTTCTTCTTCTTCATCTACTCCTCCTTCTTCTTTTTTTCTCTCCTCATCCTTCTACTCCTCCTGCTTCGATTACTCCTCCTCCTTCTCCTTCACCTCCTTCGTCTCATTTGATTCTTATCCTTCTTTTTCTTCTTTCGTCGTCTCCTTCGGTTTTCTTTATCCTTCTTCTTCTTCTTCATCACCACCTTTTTTCTCTCCCTACTTCCTCCTTTTCCTCTCCTCCTCCTTCTCCTCCTCCTACTCCTCTTTCTTCTTCTCAATCATCTTCTTCTTCTTTTTTTCTTCTCAATAATCTTCTTCTTCTTGTTTTCCTTGTTCTTCTTCTTTTCTTGTTCTTCTTCTTTTCCTTCTCCACCTCTTCCTCCTCATCATTTTACCCCTTCTGTTCGACTACTCCTCCTCCTTCTCCTTCACCTCCTCCGTCTCATTCTTTTTCTTCTCCTTCTCCTCCTTCTTTACCATCTTTTCCGTCGTCTTATTCGGTCTTCTTCTTCCTCTTCTCCTTCTCCTCCTTCTCATTCACCACCTAATCTTTCTCCTCCTTCTCATTCACCACCTAATCTTTCTCCGTCTTCTTGTTCTTATCCTCTTCCTTCTTCTTCACCTCCTGCTCCATCGTATTCTTCTTCTTCTTCTTCTCTCTCTTTTCTCTTCTTTTCCTTCTTCTTTTCCTTCACCACCTAATCTCCCTCCTCCTCCTTCTTGTTCTTATCCTCTTCCTTCTCTACTTCCTCCTCCTGAATCATCTTCTTCTCTTTCTATTTCATTCTTATCCTCTTCCTTCTTCTCCTACTTTTTCCTCTACTTCCTCCTTCTGAATCATCTTCTCTCTCTTTCTATTTCATTCTTCTTCCTCCTTCTCCCTTTTCTTCTTCTTCATCTTTTTCTCCTCCTGAATAATCTTCTTCTCTTCTTCATTCTACTTCTTCTTCTTTTTTCTTCTTCATTCATCTACTTCTCCTCCTTCTCTTCATCCTTCACCACCACCGTTACTACACCCACCTTCATCGATTTCATCAGTTCATCTCACTCCACCTAATCCTTCTCCTAGCTTTCTTCTCTTTTCCACATTCATCATCCTTGCAATTGTCGTCGTACCTTATTCGAAGCGTGTCCGGAAACAAAAGCTTCCCGGTCTTATCTGATAATTTATTTCTGGCGCTCTTTAATGCGGTGGCTATCCACCCCCTAAACCGACTCCTATTTCACCCCCTAACCCCAACTTTTGAATAACACCTAACAACAGTCGTAGGCCGAAACTACAATTCTAAGACATAAGGCATCTACTGAAGATCAGAACTTGGAAAACAAAATTATACAGCTTATTTATCTCTTTTCTGTATAGGGCTACTTGTAATATAAATAGAAAGAAAAATATCATTTCAGGAATGAAGATATTAGGAAAGAATTGAAAATCTGTAGCATGAATGAAAGAGTTAAGGAGAATCGGCATCAATGGAGGGAGCATGTTCAAAGATGTCAGCTGAAAGATACCATTAAAAGTCTATAATTATCAGCCAGTAGGCAAAAGAGATGTTGGCAGACCACGCAAGCGGTGGCAATAATAGGATTTTTTATGTTTATTTGAATAATTGCTAGATGTGAGTCGGAACAGGTTAAAGCCTAATCCTTGATTGTAAGAAGAAGAGAAAGACGAAGAAGAAGAAGAAGAAGAAGAAAAGAAAATAAAAATCTCGGTACCCTTTTTGATTATTACATCACAACATGTTTCAACATTGATACTGAGATTTTGTATTTTTCTTTCTACTTAAAACTATACAGTTTTCCATTTCTCATCCTGTATGATTTTGTGGACGAAACAAATTATTAGATCCATAAGGTTCATTAATTTAAACAGAATCCTATACACCTGAACAATAGTCATAATCGGAAACTACAATAATTTTAGAATAGATAGATGGCTTTTTATTTGACGATTTGAATAATTTGAGCAGAAATATCCACTCAGCCACGCAATTTGAGACCAAGACATTTACAGAAATGATACAAGAACTCCTGAACAGCACAAAATATTATTTTCATGTCTTAATCCTGTATGATTTTTGGACTGAAAATCATCCTATACTATTAAACGAGAAATTTCTTTTTATATGGTTTTTATGTTATATATATATCTGTATGGACCGGATCTCGAAAACGGCTCTAACGATTCCACGAAATTTGGAACAAGTAGGTTTATGATATGAAGATTCGATTGCACTATGTCTCAACCCTGAGATAGGAAATTAAAAGGTTATATACGTCCTTAGAAAAACAGCTGGAAATTTTTGTCGTCAAACGACCATCAGTCAAAGAACAGATGGGACTTGTGGCAGTTGATAGAGCTTATCAGCTTATCAGTCAGAGACTGAACGAGTGCATGTGTGGGATCATCCAGCTGATCTCACGAGAAGAAAAATTCAGCAAGAGAAGCTTATTTTCGTTTATTTCTATTTTTTTAGATAACATGTTTACTTCAGAAAGTCCAAAATAATAACTAGATGCTGTTAGTGTAGAATAGTACACAGTATATTAACAAATATTGTAGGAAACATAGTATATCATTCTAAATCGAATTCATAGTATTCATCTATTTGTGATTATGTGTTTGTTTTTGAAGAGTGAATAAATATTGTATTTTGATGAGTGATAATAGCTTAACCTAGCTTTTGTTTTTGACTGTAGTTTTACATTTAAAAATCTGGTGTGGCGCACTCACACATTTCTTTGCCGTTATGAACATTGATCACCTGACGCTAGTGTTCACGCGCATCTAAAACTACTATACAAAGATTTGAGCCAGCTGGTGACAGGGCAATAACGCTGGAGACACACAGAGGTCTGCTATCTCTTCATAGTGAATGATTCAATATAATCACGGTTGCCAACATTTTCAATTGAATAATCGCAATTTCTCAAATTTCGAACTTATTTTCGATTTTAGTGAAAATGTTACTGAACATTAATTGTAGAGATTTTCATGCTCAATCCTTCCACGTGAATTATTCTGTTTTAATTTATCTGAAGCCTGAAAATTGGAATCTAAAATCAAACTTTGCATAGATGGGGCGGAGCTCCTGAATTTTTACAGATATGGGACTTGTGGCAGTTGATAGAGCTTATCAATGACTATTTTAGGTATGAATTTTCTATCAAATCGTTGGAGCCGTTTAGTAGAAAATCGCGAAAAACTCGGTTTTGACAACATTTTCGACATTTTAGCCGCCATCTTGAATCGCATTTGATCGAAATTGTTCGTGTCGGATCCTTATATTGTCAGGGGCCTTACGTTCCAAATTTCAGTCATTCCGTTAATTGGAGATGAGGTATCGTGTACACAACACCACACACACACACATACACACACACACACAACACACACACACACACACACCACACACACACACACCACAGAGACCAATACCCAAAAACCACTTTTTTGGAACTCAGGGGACTTTGAAACTATAGAAATTTAGAAATTGGGGACCTTAATTTTTTCGGAAAGCATACTTTCCTTACCTATGTAATAGGGCAAGAAAAGTAAACACTGATTGGGTGTACTATTTCATAGGTGGAATACTCGAAGGATCTATTCGCTTGTTGCTTTCAAAATATTGGGAATGTATAATTCACAACTTCCATTCAAACGAGTGAAACTTCAAACTCAACCATAATATTTTTCACCTTTTACTAACATTTAAAGAGGAGGATATATTAGGAAATGAATTCACTTCAACACTTCCAGTCAAGCGAGTTACACTTCAAACTCAACTAGAATAGGATATCTTCCCTTACTCACATTGAAGTGGGACTCCAGAAATAATTCCCCAACAGGGAGAATATCTACCCCTTAATTCTCCCATCCAGAGAATATCTCTGTCCCTTAATCCCCTCAGCAAAGCAAGGGTACTGCAAATAAATAATAACGGCACCATGACACTGCACCTATTGTGAGGTCCACGTTATAATGACAGTGGAGAAAGATAGGAGAACATCGTTGCCGATTCCCTTCATTGCCACTGCCTTCTATAAGGATAGCTGATACCGGTACCATATCTGATGTAATATTGGCTGTTCATTCTTGTTCAAAATGATCAATTTAATTTTATTTGTTAAGACAATATTTTTTCAATGATTGATATTAAGTTTTCATGATTGAGATTAAATATTCTAATGATTAATTATATTTCCACATAATAAACCACTACAATGCTGTCTAGAAATCCGTGATATTTCTTCATTGTGGTGTTTTATTATGGATTAATATCACTGAGATTCACCAACACTGTACAGGATATTTTTACATCGTGTGATGTACCAAGATTGTGCAGCCCTCAAACTATATAATAGATTATCATAGGCCGTTATGAGAACAAAATAAATTCTATCACCGAAAAGCATTACAATCTTATCTGAGGTAGATAGACGACTGTTATCTAACCTACAAAGTATGAAATAAATAATCAGTAATTATATGCCTTGCAAAATTTGCAACAGAAAAAACCATATATGTTTGTATGTTTATGGATTGGATCAGTAACATATATTGAAGGTTCGATTTGAAACAAAAACATAACCCCAAAACAGACCAAAGCTAACTTGTTAACAAGTAGAAAATTGAGAAGGCAGTTCGAAATAATCGATCATAAAATATATAATATTAATCTTTTCATTTTATATTTTTATTTCTATGCCGAATAGGCCTGAATATTTATTTAATGAACTATCATAAAAATATCTTGTTAGAAAATATATGAAGACAGATTAGCTTAGCCAGTATATGATGATTGTGGGTCGATATTCTAATATATAAAAAACCATAACAAAAAAGAATATTTATTTATTATTATGTTCGTTATTATTATAAGCATATATATTCTTATATTATGTCTACTCTATGTTATAAAAGCATGTCTATGTTCTATATCATTAGCTATCTTTCGAAGTTATTCACAAATGCATATCATCATAGACGAATTTATTATTTATTTGTGTATTCTTATAATTATATGGAACTAAACGATAATTTGGAACAACCAAATCAAGAATTTCGCCCTATTTAAAGCTTAAAAGTTGGACACATTGACACCACCCTTTCAGCATATGGTTACGTCACAGAATCTGACCAATCCTGAATTATATGTAAATTTGGCGAGATAAATTCGAAGAAGAACTCAAGTGAAAATTAGAAGAGGAAGACTCGAGGCCATTTGCAAGAATCATCGGTAGGATGCAGACCTAGTCCATGTACTTAATTGTTAAAAAGCTTTAATTTCTGTTTAATGTAATCAATCTTTGTCTTTCTGTTTTAATAAGTTGTTTTGAAGTTCCTATAATAATGGTGATACTAAAATTTTCAATTTCATTTAAATAAACCCTGAAATTTTATTAGTGAGGTCTGTTCGACGTTTTTCGCCACGCGGAAGGATCCAGCCGGAACGATATATTCTACGGCCGAATATACTTCGAAAACAAGAACGGAAACAAAAGTCTACGTAAGTTATTCGAATATATAAAAGGGGATCCCCATAATCTACGAAAATTACACAGCGTACAAATTCGTCCATTTAAGAAAGTCATGACTATAATTTAAGGGTACAAAGTTCTCATAAATGATTTTATTGTATTAAATAAATTTAAATATACACGTTGTACTTAGCCAAAAGGTCTATTTCCTTAGGCGAAACCACACCCTGATAATAATTTTAATTATTAATTTATTCTATTTTCTGAATCATAACTTTGTATTACTTATTTTTGCCTATTTAACTAGTGCAGTTTATGACCCTTTCCAAGGGCTATTATCTATTTTATTTTGTTCATCAAAGAGTACCAGATTTTTTACATATATTCATAATTTGAAGATTCAAATCCGCTATCATTCAATATTCATTCTGTATCGATTAAAAATCATAATTTGTAGAATCTGTTCATTAATTATTCACATTTGCTGTAAAAGTGTATCTCTCAGATATATCCATATTACCGTTTCGTTAAACTGGTTTACTTCATTATACCTCAAATTCGTTCTTCTCGACTGACACATTTGATCGTGCAGACACATTCTGTTTTGCAATAGTCAAACATTATCGAGTATAGTATCTATTATAAGACTATTATTTCTTCTGGTGGTAAATGGTGGTCGATTTTCTTCCAAATAATAAATCTTTTTATTGGGAATATCCCGCAGAATCAAATAATAAATCGACTCCCTAGCCTACCACACCGAGGTGAAGTGAATCCTGCATTATCAGCCGATCAACGTCACAAGGAGAAGTAATAGATCGTATAAACAGCATTAGAATTAAACTCGGTACTCGAAATATTTACTATTTTGGTTCAGCATTTTGCCTTCATACAACCTATAGTACTTATCAGAGACCTGGTTCGCATGGACTTGCTATTCTGTCTGTTGTTTCATGCGGTCTAATATCTTTCCCAACTACGGCACAATTATTGGATTCTGATATATTTAGTCACATTTGGAGAAAAAGTTCACTCCTAAATTACTATCTCTGTCTGATCCTAGTGACAGCATAATTCATACTCAGCAGATTCAAATTGAACTGCATTTTATTATCAAATTGGATTAATTCCATCTCACTATAATATACCACCTACAGTGTTAAGTTAGAAATTCAGATCCCTACTTCGGCTACCTTTGTAGACCGCCAAACCCTCTGGTGAGCAAATTATTTTTTCAATCTGTTTCAGTCGCACACCAGTCATTCATTCTACTTAGATACTCTGAATTAAATGATACCGATAGCCCTGTTAAACAAGGCTGGTCAACCTAACCTACAACTACATACCGTTAATTATAACCTCAATTACTGTAACCGTTCATTATTTTGTTTAATCCAACCATTTTAATTATTAACTCCCTTTTTACTGTACATCCACCCCCCTCCACGGAGCAAAATAGGCTGCATATTTGCCAACCAAGGTAAGACCTACTATACGAAGGAACCGTAACTCATGGTTGAACGATTATAATCTTAGTTTATTGTCTTATGATTCAGATTATATATTTCCGTGTCCCCCCATGGAGTAAGATTATGACCATGTCCTCCCCATGGAGCGATCTATGACAATCGTTAAAAAACGAACTGCGACATCGCGGAGCTAGAAATAGCGCTATCTGCTTCAATGAATGATGGACAAGGATAGCAGCACAATGTTAACTAATAATGCCCTTATAACGTGGACCTCACTATAGGAAGATGATACGAAAATAATCCAACGATGATTCGAAGGTGATAGATAAGGATAGAAACAACAATGCTGATCAAATACTGTCATTATTGACCGAACGAAGTGAGGTCTAAGATTCAAGTCGACGGTTTGGCATTTCTCTTAATTGACCGAGCGAAGTGAGGTCTAAGATTCAAGTCGACGGTTGGCATTTCTCTTATGTTTAATGTTTATATGTTGCGCATTTACGGCGAAACGCGGTAATAGATTTCCATAAAATTTGACAGGTATGTTCCTTTTTTAATTGCGCGTCGACGTATATACAAGGTTTTTGGAAATTTGCATTTCAAGGATAATATAAAAGAAAAGGAGCTTCCTTCATACGCCAATATTAGAGTAAAAATCAGACTATAGAATTTTCATCATAAATCAGCTGACAAGTGATTACACAGATGTGTGGAGAAACCGTCTATGCTGTATTTCCATAAGTTCTATAGTTTCAATCAGGTATTCGTGGATGAGAATACTGCGTGAGGTCTACTGTTCACAGAACTACTAGTTAATTAACAAAATATTTCATCTCAATTATAAAATTATTGAAAATATAATTCCTTGTTAATGAATATAATTGATTATTTTAAACTAGTAGTTCTGTGAACAGTAGAACTCGCACTCAGTAAGTTACATTGACCTGTTGTTATGTTTTCTCTCAAAATTAATAATAATTCATAAATTAAAATTGTGTAGAAAAATCCTAAATAACAAGAGCTTTCTGTCCTATTGTACCGTGACGTGTCGTCCCGGAATGTGAGTGTGAGCGATGTTATCAGGTATGGCTGCAACTGTCTACAACGTTGATGGAAAGATGCATTTTCGATGTTTTTTGAACGGGTAGGTCTATAGTCAACTGTCTACAACTAAATGTGATGGAGAGATACATTTTCAAGATGTTCGATGTTTTTGAACGGGTAGTATTTATGTCCACTAAACAGCTGATTTATGATGAATAATTCTATAGCTGATTTTTACTCTAATATGGCGTATGAAGGAGGCTCCTTTTTCCTTTTATATTATCCTTGAAATGCGAAATTCCCAAAAACCTTGTATTTACGTCGACGCGCAATTAAAGAAGGAACATATCAGTCAAATTTCATGAAAATCTATTACCGCGTTTCGCCGTAAATGCGCAGCATATAAACATTCAAACATTTAAACATTAAGAGAAATGCCAAACCGTTCGACTTGAATCTTAGACCTCACTTTGCTCGTCAATAATGGTAGTGTTTGATTGGCAATGCTATTTCTATCATTGTCTATCACTCAACACAGCGGATAGCGCTATCTCTTTCTCGCTTGCACTGTTGCCAGATCGTCTTTCAACAATGTAATTAATTAAAAATATTTCATCTTACTTTTGAAATTTTTGATTATGAAATATAATTGATTATTTTAAATTGGGATTAACAATTAATATTACATCAATAAACCTGTATCAGCTACCGTCTATAGAAGGTATTGACAAGACAGAGGATCGGCAACTTCGATCTCCTATCTTTCTCCACTGCCATTATAACGTGGACCTCATAATGCCCTACAGGTGGAGATCATACAGCTTTACGATGGATAATAAATGTATAGATGGGACACCGATATACAGTATAGGTATGATATCAGTCGAACAATAGCCGTCGTAGAGTTGGGTGGCCAGTCTTTTGTTGAGGGTACGTCCCCCCTTGATCTTCCCCCCAAAAAGGGGTTCACGATGTCGACAACCATAAAGTGTACAATTGAGATTCCTATCACGGTGGAAATTCACTGTACGGTTTCCCCTTTTTCTATCCTCTCATCCCCAACACCCCTTAAACCAAAATTTACCTCTCTACCAATCTTTCACAGCCCCCT
>NW_024094686.1:0-5039 GCF_014356525.2 Nilaparvata lugens
ATACATACTATGAGTGGGAATTACTTGAGAACTGTGATGGCTCAAAACGTCAATTCCTGCTGAGAGTAGTTTCTCATAGACCTCCACTCTTGAGCAGGTTCCCACGTTTTGAGCACCTCTGGTTCAAGAGTAATAATTGATTTCTTGATTCACCATATAGTACATGGTACATCCTATGAGTGGGAATTACTTGAGAACTGTGATGGCTCAAAACGTCAATTCCTGCTAAGAGTAGCTTCCCATAGTCCTTCACTCTTGTGCAGGTTTCCACGTTTTGAGCACCTCTGGTTCAGGAGTTATAATTGATTTTTTGATTTACCATAAAGTACATGGTACATACAAAGAGTGGGAATTACTTAAGAACTGTGATGGCTCAAAACGTCAATTTCTGCTGAGAGTAGCTTCTCATAGCCCTCTACTCTTGTGCAGGTTCCCACATTCTGAGCACCTCTGGTTCAGAAGAAATAATTGATTTCTTGATTCACCATATAGTACATGGTACATAATATGAGTGGGAATTACTTGAGAACTGTGATGACTCAAAACGTCAATTCCTGCTGAGAGAAGCTTCTCATTGACCTCTACTCTTAAGCAGGTTCCCACGTTTTGAGCACCTCTGGTTCAGGAGTAATAATTGATTTCTTGATTCACCATATAGTACATGGTACATACTATGAGTGGGAATTACTTGAGAACTGTGATGGCTCAAAACGTCAATTCCTGCCATGAGTAGCTTTTCATAGTCCTTTACTCTTGTACAGGTTTCCACGTTTTGAGCACCTCTGGTCCAGGAGTTATAATTGATCTTTTGATTCACCATATAGTACATGTTACATAAAATGAGTGGGAATTACTTGAGAACTGTGATGACTCAAAACGTCAATTCCTGCTAAGAGTAGTTTCTCATAGACCTCTACTCTTGAGCAGGTTCCCACGTTTTGAGCACCTCTGGTTCAAGAGTAATAATTGATTTCTTGATTCACCATATAGTACATGGTACATCCTATGAGTGGGAATTACTTGAGAACTGTGATGGCTCAAAACGTCAATTCCTGCTGAGAGTAGCTTCTCATAGTCCTGCACTCTTGTGCAGGTTTCCACGTTTTGAGCACCTCTGGTTTAGGAGTTATAATTGATTTTTTGATTCACCATATAGTACATGGTACATAATATGAGTGGGAATTACTTGAGAACTGTGATGACTTGAAACATCAATTCCTGCTGAGAGTAGTTTCTCATAGACCTCTACTCTTGAGCAGGTTTCCACGTTTTGAGCACCTCTGGTTCAGGAGTATAAATTGATTTCTTGAATCACCATATAGCACATGGTACATACTATGAGTGGGAATTACTTGAGAACTGTGATGGCTCAGAACGTCAATTCCTGCTAAGAGTAGTTTCTCATAGACCTCCACTCTTGAGCAGGTTCCCACGTTTTGAGCACCTCTGGTTCAGGAGTAATAATTGATTTCTTGATTCACCATATAGTACATGGTACATCCTATGAGTGGGAATTACTTGAGAACTGTGATGGCTCAAAACGTCAATTCCTGCTAAGAGTAGCTTCTCATAGTCCTTTACTCTTGTGCAGGTTTCCACGTTTTGAGCACCTCTGGTTCAGGAGTTATAATTGATTTTTTGATTTACCATAAAGTACATGGTACATACAAAGAGTGGGAATTACTCAAGAACTGTGATGGCTCAAAACGTCAATTTCTGCTGAGAGTAGCTTCTCATAGCCCTCTACTCTTGTGCAGGTTCCACGTTTTGAGCACCTCTGGTTCAGAAGAAATAATTGATTTCTTGATTCACCATATAGTACATGGTACATAATATGAGTGGGAATTACTTGAGAACTGTGATGACTCCAAACGTCAATTCCTGCTGAGAGAAGCTTCTTATTGACCTCTACTCTTAAGCAGGTTCCCACGTTTTGAGCACCTCTGGTTCAGGAGTAATAATTGATTTCTTGATTCACCATATAGTACATGGCACATACTATGAGTGGGAATTACTTTAGAACTGTGATGGCTCAAAACGTCAATTCCTGCCATGAGTAGCTTTTCATAGTCCTTTACTCTTGTACAGGTTTCCACGTTTTGAGCACCTCTGGTCCAGGAGTTATAATTGATCTTTTGATTCACCATATAGTACATGGTACATACAAGGAGTGGGAATTACTTGAGAACTGTGATGACTCAAAACGTCAATTCCTGCTAAGAGTAGTTTCTCATAGACCTCTACTCTTGAGCAGGTTCCACGTTTTGAGCACCTCTGGTTCAAGAGTAATAATTGATTTCTTGATTCACCATATAGTACATGGTACATCCTATGAGTGGGAATTACTTGAGAACTGTGATGGCTCAAAACGTCAATTCCTGCTAAGAGTAGCTTCTCATAGTCCTCTACTCTTGAGCAGGTTCCCACGTTTTGAGCACCTCTGGTTCAAGAGTAATAATTGATTTCTTGATTCACCATATAGTACATGGTACATACTATGAGTGGGAATTACTTGAGAACTGTGATGGCTCAAAACGTCAATTCCTGCTGAGAGTAGTTTCTCATAGACCTCCACTCTTGAGCAGGTTCCCACGTTTTGAGCACCTCTGGTTCAGGAGTAATAATTGATTTCTTGATTCACCATATAGTACATGGTACATCCTATGAGTGGGAATTACTTGAGAACTGTGATGGCTCAAAACGTCAATTCCTGCTAAGAGTAGCTTCTCATAGCCCTCTACTCTTGTGCAGGTTCCACGTTTTGAGCACCTCTGTTCAGGAGTTATAATTGATTTTTTGATTCACCATATAGTACATGGTACATACAATGAGTGGGAATTACTTGAGAACTGTGATGGCTCAAAACGTCAATTTCTGCTGAGAGTAGCTTCTCATAGACCTCTACTCTTGAGCAGGTTCCCACGTTTTGAGCACCTCTGGTTCAGGAGTAATAATTGATTTCTTGATTCACCATATAGTACATGGTACATACTCTCTTTCTCTCGTGAAGGTTTCCAGGTTTTGAGCACCTCTGGTTCAGGAGTTATAATTGATTTTTCGATTTACCATATAGTACATGGTACATACTATGAGTGGGAATTACTTGAGAACTGTGATGACTCAAAACGTCAATTCCTGCTAAGAGAAGCTTCTCATAGACCTCTACTCTTAAGCAGGTTCCCACGTTTTGAGCACCTCTGGTTCAGGAGTAATAATTGATTTCTTGATTCACCATATAGTACATGGTACATAATATGAGTGGGAATTACTTTAGAACTGTGATGGCTCAAAACGTCAATTCCTGTCATGAGTAGCTTCTCATAGTCCTTTACTCTTGTACAGGTTTCCACGTTCTGAGCACCTCTGGTCCAGGAGTTATAATTGATCTTTTGATTCACCATATAGTACATGATACATACAATGACTGGGAATTACTTGAGAACTGTGATGGCTCAAAACGTCAATTTCTGCTGAGAGTAGCTTCCCATAGCCCTCTACTCACGTGAAGGTTTCCACGTTTTGAGCACCTCTGGTTCAGGAGTAATAATTGATTTTTCGATTTACCATATAGTACATGGTACATTCTATGAGTGGGAATTTCTTGAGAACTGTGATGGCTCAGAACGTCAGTTTCTGCTGAGAGTAGCTTCTCATAGACTTCTACTTTTGTGCAGGTTCCCACGTTTGTAGCACCTCTGGTTCAGGAGTTATAATTGATTTTTTGATTCACCATATAGTACATGGTACATACTATGAGTGAGAATTAGTTTAGAACTGTGATGACTCAAAACGTCAATTCCTGCTGAGAGTAGTTTCTCATAGACCTCCACACTTGAGCAGGTTCCCACGTTTTGAGCACCTCTGGTTCAAGAGTAATTATTGATTTCTTGATTCACCATATAGTACATGGTACATCCTATGAGTTATAGTTTATTTTTCATTCAAATTCAATTAATATTTTATTGAAATACAGAGACCGGCATATTAATCTGACGATTTTGTTGCATTTGTTATGTTTGAACCACTGTCATTGAAAAGGCGGGAATGTGGTACATCGAAAGGTCTATTCTTGTCATTCAGTAGCCAGTATGTCGTGGTCAAGTGAACATAAAGCGATTGTGATTGAAGCTTATTTTTAAATAATGACTCAGTTATTCTAACACAGCGTTTATGTCGCAGACATTTCATAATTTAAATCGACACGCGCCTGTTCCCAGTAGGAATACGATCTTTTGTGGGTAGAGAATTTCAGGAACACGTTCTCCGCTTTAAAGACGAAACCAACAGGACGAAAACGAACCGTGAGAACGCCTAAAAAACGCCCGAGTAGCTGTTACACGGTCTCCACGACGTTCAGCAGCGAATCATGCTGTTGTGCTAGCCATTTCTGATCGAAGTGTACGACGTATTCTTCATTCCGACCTAAAATTACATCTGTATAAGATAATGTTAGTGTAACAACTTAATGCAAGTTATTGGTCGCATTGCAAAGCCGCTTGCGAGATCATTCTCGAAAATCCACCGGATGTCGTTATTCTTTCAAGTGACGAGGAACATTTTCATTTTCGGGATTTGTGAATAAACAAATTATTGAGCAGCCAATAATCCACAGAAGGAGGAAGTCAATTAAAGCGAAATTAAAGCATTCCACAAGTGATCATTGAGTGACAATGGCAAATTTTAGAATCAGTTAAGTAGTGAGTGCGTGAAAAGTAACGGAAATCATTTGGATGACATAATCGACAAATAAAAAACTTTGTGAGTGATCTATGAAATTCACTGTAAATTGCAAAATTTGATCTTCATTTGATATATTATATGATTCTTGTATTTTGGCAATAAATTTATTATTATTCATTTTATTGTACGAAACACACTTTATCGAATGAAAAAGACTAAGAAATTGTCAAAAAACCACTGATTTATTGATAATTAGAAGACCGGTTTCGGTTATTACACCATTGTCATCTCTGTCAATCTCTGAGATTGACATGGTGTAATAACCGAAACCGGTCTTTCTAATTATCAATAAATCAGTG
>NW_024094687.1:0-7094 GCF_014356525.2 Nilaparvata lugens
CTATCTATTATAGAAGGACAAGGCAGAGAATCGGCAACAACAACTGTTTTCCCATCTTTCTACAATGTATATTATAAGTGGACCTCGCTATAGTCAAAGACACTTCGCTTGCTCCAATATCCACCCAGGTACATCAAAATGCCAGACCCAGTGACCCCGGTGTGAATCGCTCAAGGAGAGAAGGACTATCTCACTTCGATTACATCAAATAATATTCTTAAGATTTTAGAATTCAGTTATTGGAAACACGCTTATAGCGAAGTGAAGTTGCTCATAGTTTTCGGAAAAAAGTTTCAAGTGAGTTCAGACTTAGTGATTTCATAAAGTATAAAGGCCATACTTTATAGTAGTTCTGTGAAACAGTAGACCTCGCGCTCAGTAAGTTACTGACCTGTTGTTATGTTTTCTCGAGAATTAATGAATAATTTATCAATTAAAAATGTCTAGAAAAAATCCTAAATGAACATAGAGCTTTCTGTCCTATGTACCATGACGTATCGTACCAGAATATGAGTGTAAGCGCTGTTATCAGGTCTGGCTGCAACTGTCTACAACGTTGATGGAAAGATACATTTTCAAGAGTTCGATGTTTTTGAACGGGTAGTATATAGTCAACTGTGTACTAACGTTGATGGAAAGATACATTTTCAAGATGAACGGGTAGTATTATAAGTCACTAGACAGCTGATTTATGATGAAAGTAGCCTAATATAGACAGTTCAGACGGGCTTTTTTGCGCAATCCCCGAGAAATAAGGAAAAATTTTTGCGCAAATCCCCCTCCCCCTCCCCCTCCCCCTCTGCGCCCCCTCTCTTCCCCTCACCCTCTCCCTCTCCCCCCTCTCCCTCTCCCTCTCCCTCTCCTTCTCCTTCTCCCTCTCCTCTCTTCTCCTCTCCCTCTCCCTCTCCCTCTCCCTCTCCCCTCTCCCAGTGAGGACGAGGGGGAGGGAAAAAAAAAATTCCCTTTTTGGAGGAAAAATTCCCTACTGTCAAATTAAAGTGAATCCATATTTCTACTGTCAAATTAAAGTGAATGCATCTAATGCTATACTGTCAAATTAAAGTGAATCCATCTAATGCTATACTGACAGATTAAAGTGAATCCATCTAATGCTATACTGTCAAATTAAAGTGAATCCATCTAATGCTATACTGTCAAATTAAAGTGAATCCATCTAATGCTATACTGTCAAATTAAAGTGAATCCATCTTTATACTGTCAAATTAAAGTGAATCCATCTAATGCTATACTGTCAAATTAAAGTGAATGCTAAATGAGTGAATCTGTATAATGTCCCTTTGAGGGAAAAATTCTCTACTGTCAAATTAAAGTGAATGCTAGATGAGTGAATCTGTTACATCTTTATACTGTAAAATTATAAAGTGATTGGTTTGCTTTCCACCCGACAGTTAAGAAAAAATTTCACAATTTATATTGAATTTTCTATGTGCTGTACAAACCGCAGGCGTTGCTTTTTAAGTGTGCTCTCGAGAATATCTATAGTAAATTTAGTACGAACAAGCATTCCAAAAATGGCTTAGATATCCTCAGACCTATATCACTTGGGGTATCAGCTCTATTGATGTCTTAACAGTGAGAGGTCAATGATCTAAGTTGATCTTTACATTTTTATCTGCAATGTCATACAAGCATTTCCAAAGTTCATCGGTATTTGTAACAATAGTTGAGAAATCATTTGCACTACAATAATGTAGATGACCTGTATCTAGTATGTCAATAATTCGAAAATCTCAGATAAAATTGGAAAATGTACATTTTCTGTTTTTGTTAAAACTGATCAACATCATCGCCTTGGAATCCTGTTGAAAATTTAATATTTTGCAATAGAATCAAATTCATTGAATGAAATTGACATCAAGAGGCGAGATAATTTTTGAATTTAGCAAAGCTAAAACACTGCATGACCTCGATTATGTTATGAACAATAAAATGATAAGAAGGAATGTGCACTTAGCTGTAACAGAGTTGGCTCTGAGGGGGCGTATCTCTTGATAAGGTCAAGCTGTAACAGTTGTGTCTGAGGGGGGCGTTTCTCGCGTCCTCACTCAATCAAGTCTACACTGATACTAAACCAAAATGTTCGAGGAAATATCTGAATTAAAAAATTTCACTACAACAATACATCATAACTTCATCTTCAATTTTAATCAATTATCTACAGACAAATTGTATGGATGGTAATAGCACAAATAGTCTCTTATATCGTTCAAATTAACTGTGCTTAGAAAAATAGCCTTTGATTGTTTCGCCAAACTATAATTTTCACTAGATGATTTCTGAATTGCACTTTCACACTCATCATACCAGTCTATGCAGTTTTTTAACCTCACTTCCAATCGTTGTCAGCAGCTAACCACTTCGCCGGATCCATCATTGTCGAGTAGTAAAACTATGTGTAGGCTGGCACTATTATAGAATAATTAAACGGTCTTTCTTCATTAATATTGTAGACAGACAACACGTGCGAGCTTTATGCAGTCTCAGTGCATGCAAGCAATAAACACACTGTAATTCCTTTCGTTGTAGAAGAATCCATATCGTGCAAAGTTTCTTTTCTGAGCATTCGTATACATAGGCGCCAATTTCATACTTTTCATATGTGTATTCTCGCACAAGAAATTATTTGTTTGATACATATTTTAAACAGCAGAGAATTATAATGTTGGGCACTGTACAACGCACACCTTCATCGGGTCTATACTTATGTATCTTACATGCATCATAACACCACGAAGTGGTGAAAAAGCTGAAATCGGGCTGAGAAAGTCCTCCGGTATGCATTGTACGTTAGAATGCAATCTTCTCAAAAACTGGCTTCTCAGTTCCTTTTGTAAAATTTTTTCATAACTGCGAGGTATTCACGGATAATTGTCTCATTCCATTCCAAATCTCCATCGCTCCATTTTATTTTATGATAGTACGTTCCAGCCATGTTACGTCGTTAAACAATTTTTAGTCAATTCCATCTTTGGAAATGGTGATTTGAATGAAATACAACATAATTATTGCTCTCATCGACAATAGCAAGTTCCTTTACAATAATTGATTACAAGTTTGTAAACCAGTGAAGATCAACCGTAGCAATTTTGTAGGTGTCTGCTTTTGCACTCCTTTCTGTTCCTCTTCACGTTTCTGTTCTCCACCTCTGGCGCCCCCCTCTCCTCCTCTCCCGACTTCTGGATTGTGTATGCTTCTCCTTGGTTCATAATAGAAAATTGTTGATTCAATATCGTAAAGTAGCGACGACTGAGCTTTGTCCAAAATATCAGAATCAAGATCACACTGGATAGAGCAAGTTTGTGGCTTGTCCACCAAAATATCAGAACACAAAGAATAGGACATGATTCTGTTCAAAGGTAAAACTGATAATGGCTTACATTGGTGCAGTACACACCTATATAACCTGCAGTGATGCACTCTATCAACAAATTATGAACTTCTTTCACCATGCTGTGAGTGGCGTGTACTCCATCACACAATCGCTAATTAAAACGCAATACGCGGAAGTATTTGCAGGTACTGCACTATTAAATTCCATTTCAATACGAACATCTGTCGATGATTTCAAATGACTTGGTTGGTGTGAACAATCTACAACAATCAGCGGTGTTGATTCACAAAACGTTTAAAATCGATTTCTGTTCCGAGTTCGCTATTGATTGAATGATTATAATACGAGGGTGCGAAATCCAGGAACATCCGGTATAAAACTTCCTCTTACCTAGCAGATTTCGTATGGATAATACTGACTATTCAAATATACTTTAACATTGTAAATATTACAGCTGTCAAAATTAGATATTGATTTTTTAATTTTATTCTTTCGATCAGTTTGAAATGCAATTATAATATATTTTGGAGTATCAAAATTTGATGTTGTGGTAATTATTCATATTGAATGAAAAAGACTAAGAAATTGTCAAAAAACCACTGATTTTTAAATCTGTGTTCAATTTCTGAGTTTCATTGTGGTAGGATAAAAAATATTCTAATAAATTATGTTTGAACATCCAAGAAAACTTTGGACTTATAACATATGACCAAGGATAATATTACAGTATTTGTAATTTGTCAGTACTCAACTTAATTTTATTTTTACCAAATTGCCAGGAATGTTTTTCTGCATCTTTAATATATACAATATTAATGAGTGTATGAAGAAGTAAGTTGTAGTCAAGGTTATATGGTAGGAATTGTGTGAATAGTAGTTGAATCATAACGAAAATAGTCATTTAAAAAAAAATCATTAATGGATCATTCTCCTTAGTATGGTGAAATTAATTAATCATGAACAAGTCTTCTGTATCATCCGTGAAATCTGGCATACCTTGTCGAGCCAATGATCTATAGAAAGAGTGTGCTTCACTTGGCAAAAACTGTAGTGTCGTCTCCAAATCCTTGAATTTTCTACTACTGATTTGCAATTGTGTAACATTTGTTGGGTTGAAAGTATCTGGCATTGTTTTATTGCTCCTTTGACTATTTTACCAAAGAAGCACTTTTTCGAAGTTCACATCGCAAGAGGTTTTATAGAATGAGCTGTTTGAATCTTCTTTTCGAAATTGCAAATTAACAACTTCTGAGATCAGGAAATCCTCGCCATCGCTATTCTTCTTCCTAGCTATAAGAAATGACTTGTCAGAAGTATTGGATACATGACTGTGGTGTGGAAGACATTTTTCTAAATCACCAGTTAGTAATCCATCATCAGCTTTAGCTCTAACTTTATCTTCTCTTTTTAAATGATAACGGGTACGTCTTTTCTTCATTTAAGTAATCATGATATTTATTCCTGATGATATTTCCATCTTCATCTAGTTTGGTGTCTCTCAATCTACATTGCAACTTGTCACAAGTATCACACGTGTCTGTGCTTGGAAAATGAAACCCTAAATTGAATTCTGTATTGAATATTTTTCGATACAGCCATTCCTCACATGGCGCTTGATTCTCTTGTCGACAGTGTTCTTTGTACAGTAAGAATAACTTTTCAATTGATAGGTGGGGTTCTAGATAATCTTTTTGGGTCTTTTCTCTAGAATAATGGGACTCATATTCTGAAAACTTGGAAATATGCTCCTTTACAAAGTTGATGGCACCTTGTGGGTTTTTATTGGGAGGTTCTTGATGACCTCTTCGGTCACTAGAGACAAGTCCCCCGGTTTGATGTTTCTTTATTGCATTTGTCACAGAAGTTTGTGAAATGCTCAATGTTGCAATAAATATTCATCTACAAACAGTGACCTCTTCATTATTGACAAGGAGAGAATATTTTTGAGTTACAATTTCTCTTCTTACTGCCATCAGTGGGTCTACTGCGCTCAGTTTGTAGTACTTTAACTAGAGAAGCCACAAACTGGCGTTTGACATCTACTTATTTATTTGCATCCCAATAATATCTATGTATTTATTCTATTTCGGTCTTCATTAGACAGTTTAATTGTTTTGGCTGACATAAGTTTACCCTTTTTACTAATGTATGGTAAACCACTTGTTTAAAGCTTCTACCTCTTATTACATTTCCACTGAATTTCATTACGAACTCTTTTCCTTGACTTTTTCTTTATTATTTCATCGCAATTGGTAGATGAATTTTCAATAAGAGGATCATCCTCGTTCTTATTGGCTAACTTCTCACCTGAATTTTGAGATTGTCTTAGTGAATTAAGCCTACTTTCCTACATGGTTGAAATACTATACTGTCTTGTGAATCTGATGAATGATCTGTTGGTGGAATGAAGTCATTGTCATCATCTGGAGTGTTCCACAAGAAATTGGCCATTTTTTGTGTATGGGAATATGGGCTAAAATACACTCAAAGAGGAATTTAATTTTTTTTATCAAATTTCAGCTATGATACATGATTTTGAACCGTTTTGACAAGCTGAAGATCCGTCTTTATGAGGAGATCTGATCACTCTGTAAGAGGTTATAAGTGTTTAAAATTTTGATCCTTGACATATCCTTATGTGTACCCTCTCCCCACTACTAGAAAATACTGAAATTAAATGTATCTAACGGATGATTTCCCATGAAACATAGCCCTCATAAGATGATTTCAGCTGAAACATGATTTTTTTCTGTTAGGAAGGCTTAAAAAGGTATTAATGTTCAGAATTAATTTTTCATTCATGTGATGTGTGGTTTTCTATCATTACTAGAAAAAGATTCAATGGGTAGAAGTGGTATGTTTGCATAATTTTGAAAACCCCTAAGAAATACCCATTTTTTTCAATTTGTAGCTCCGGAACCAAAAAAGGTATTGCCCTGCGCGATCACTCAATTTATTGGAAATTTTATCATATTTAATCTTGGAGGAAATTCTTTTTCTCGGAAAACTTGAGGTTTCCGAGATTAAATGGAAAAATTAAAAAAAGTCCAAAATTTTGGAGGTTTTTGAGGGTGAAGCCGCCCTCTGGCGTATCTGCAAATTTCAGATTCGAATTTAGCGCCCCACAATACATATAAAACAGTCGAGAAAAATGATTCTTTCTGGGCTGTTTCCTGAAAACTACCATTTGACTTAACTATTATTCAATCCTGCATTTTAACAGCTGTAGCAAGGTGCTGTAGGGTTATCAACTTGAGCATAATTTACAAAAATACATTTAAAATAATAAAAAATTGTAAAATTTACAAAGAGTGAATGTATTTTCAAATTTGGATTAGATTAATTTCATATAAGAAAGTACTTTTCACCAATAACAACTCCAAAAATATCACAAAATAGAAACCATTGTTAGAGGTAGAAAGTATCATGCTGGAGTTAACACTGGATGCCTCTGAGATTGTCATGGTAGATAATATTAACTGGGAGATAATACCATGTCAGCCAACCATCCTCAGAGGTAAACAGTACCATGGGGATTTAATATTATTTACTTCTCAGCACATTGGAGTTAATACCATTTTTGCAACTCTTAAAATGGCTTCCAATGTACGTAGGAGTTAACACTATATACCATTGGATAGAGAATTTTTTTCTGATTTCATATATAGTATTAACTCAATTTCGTAAAAAATGGAGTTAACACCCTTTACCTCTCAGGTACAGATATAATACTACATAAATA
>NW_024094688.1:0-10186 GCF_014356525.2 Nilaparvata lugens
GCCGTTCTTCTGAGCTGATTCCTCCTCCTCCCCTCTACACATGGGGGTAACAACTTAATGTCTTTCACAGAAAGTCACAGATTTATTCTCTGCTACTTCAACCTTCATACTGTAGACTCAATATCTCAACTACCTTCCAGGGCCTGAGAACTTGGAGCGAGTTTCGCGGCAAACTGGTCACACTCCCGAAGATAAATAATGTTCTCTCTTATATATCAATGACCTGGGGATAGCTTAACATCTCGCCTCCGAAGATTATAATAACGACTAGCATCCCTATATGCTTTATCCAAATTATCCACTACAATTTTCCTGGTTTGGATTAATACCTTAATATTTTTCTGTAGCGTGGCCTGACTACTTTCAAACCTTGCGTACTGGATCGTCTTGAGACTCGAATGCGGACTCACCTGGAGCCCTCAATTCCCTACCGAAGTTGAGATAAGCTGGAGTATATTGGGTGCCTTGATGAATAGTTGTATTCATTGCAAAACAAAATTCTCTTAAATATCGGTCCCAATCCGAGTGGTTCTCTCCTACAAAGATTTGTATCATAGTTTTGAGTACACGGTTTACTCTTTCAGTGGGATTACAACTAGAGAATTGGGGGTGAAAAACACATTCACGCCATTATCCTCACAATACGAGCGAAATACTTGCTAGTGTATTGGGTTCCATTGTCACAAATGAGCATCCTAGTGCTCCATACCGTGTGACAATCAGTTCACGGAAGCTTTCGTGACTCCTGCGCTATCTGCCTTAGATAGGCGGCCACTTCCATCCACTTAGTGACTGATCTTGAAACACGACTATGTAAAGGTGTCCTAAAGGGCACGCCACACCAAGCTCACTACCGCGGCGGTAGCGAAGTTTTAAAATCGCTAGCCATGTATTCAGGTTGAGCGCGCCACACCGAGCTCGCTACCGCGGCGGTAGTACGGCGCACTACCACCTACGACCGCCTGCTAGGCGATTCAACAAAACTTCGCTGAGAGGTAGTACGGCGGACAACGCGAGCTCAGTGTGGCGCGCTCAACCTGAATACATTCAGGCGATTTGAAGAGGTAGCACATGCGCACCTCTCCTCCTTTGCAACACACGCAACTAGTACGTCTCACCCCCCACTACTAGAACTCACTACTCGGAGACTACCGCTAGCAGACGTTTTTCCGTGTGCGTGCTCAGCTGAGAAAACTACCACCAGCGGTACTACCTCGGCGGTACTGGCGAGCTTGGTGTGCGATCCCTTAACTTGGAACGGGGTAACGGCCGACTAAGTCAGTACTGACAGTCTCCCAAGGGTGAAACAATTTACGGGCTTTTTCATGCGACCATATGGGGTCCTCTGTTCTACCTTAATCTTAATGCCGTCATCACACCTCCGTACATAGGTGGCAACATCATTAAACAATCCAGGCCAATAATATAGGCGGCTATCTTGTCATATGTTCAATATATGCCAAAGTGACCCGCGGTAGGAGCATTAGGATTTTGTTGTAAAACTTCAGAGCGACAGCTCACTGGGACACAAAGCTTCCACCCTCAGCACTCTGCTCTTCTTGGAGCCGCCTCTTAGGCCAAATGTGTCTATACAACAACCCATCTCTAACTGTATAGTCGGGGAATTTCTCGGGGTCTGCAATCAGTAATGATTTAATTTTCTTTACCCAGCCATTGTCGTTCTCTCGACCAATAGCGATAGGGGCCACCCCGCCTCGGAGTTCGTTTCTCCCGAAGTGAGCTCCTCCTTACAGGGGTCGTGAGAGTACATCTGGAACTATGTTGAACTTCCCTTTCCTATATTTTATTTTCAATTATTTTTGCATTTCCATTACCCATCGTGCTAAACGACTAGTGGATGGGGAATGGCATGCAACCACTTCAAGGACTGATGGTCGGTAATCACAGTAATTTCGTAACCTTCCACATATGACTTAAATTTTCTCAGGGCATATATCACAGCTAGACACTCTTTCTCGGTTGTGGTATATCCGACTTCGGGACCTCTTAAACCCCTACTCGCATAAGCAATAACTTTCTCCTCCCATTAATCTCCTGAGTCAAGACAGCTCCCAACCCTTTGTCGGAGGCATCGGTCTGAATCACAAGGGCAACTCAAAATGAGGGTAGGTTATACTAGGGCACAGGTTAAAGCATCTTTGATTTTCTGAAATGCTGTTTCCTCCTCTTCTCCCCACTGCCAATTCACCTTCAACTTCAACAAACGATGTAACGGATTTGCTAGCTCTGAAAAATTAGGGACGAACCTACGGTACCAGGAGGCTAACCCTAGGAAGCTCCTGAGACATTTAACACGCTGCGGGGTAGGGAAATCTCTAACAGCTCTAATCGTTTCCGGTCGGTACGGAGGCCTTGCTCTGTCACAATATGACCTAAGTATTTCAGCTCAGATCAGAAAATTGCACTTATCTTTATTTATAATTAGACCTGCGTCTCTCAACCTCTGGAAAACCTCTGCGAGATGTTCTCTATGGGATTCAAGAGTCCCCCTAATACTACCACATCATCTAAGTATGCGACGCATACGGTTCGAGTTTAGGCCCTATCACCTGATCTAGCAAACGTTGAAAGGTAGCTCCAGCTGAGTTAAGCCGAAAGGCATCACTTTAAATTGAAATAGACCTCTGCCCGCACTATGAAAGCAGTCAATTCTTTACTCTCCTCATCTAACGGGACTTGCCATAACCACTCTTCAGATCAATAGTAGATATATACTTAGCATCGCGAAGCCTGTCTAAAATACGGTCATATTTGGGAGGGGTAAGCATCTCTATGAGTCACAGAATTAAGTTTACAATACAGAACCTTATTTTCCATTCGATTTTTTTACTAATACGATAGGAGAACTCCACGAGCTACAGCTGGGTTCTATGACTCCCTGTTCAAGCATTGTATCGACTTCCTCATCAATCACTTTTTGCATGATAGGGTTCCTGGGATAGGGACGAAGTCTGAAGGGTTCAACTCCTCCTGAGTTTTATTTTGGTTTCAAGATATGGGTCCGTCTGGAGTGAAGAGAATTTCCGGATTTCTTCTTCCAAAAAAAAATATCGAATTTCTCCTGCTCAGAGACAACTGATAATCTACCTTCCCCTTCCCTACTCCGTAATCGGACTCCCTGGGGTTGCATTTCTAATACAGCTCCCATCTTCCGTAGATTTCCCACTCCTAAAATCATACGAGGTTCGATATCTGGGACAACTGACACTTGCCACTTATACTCCTTGCCACTACAGTGACCGGCAAAGTGGTCTCTCCTTCTATCTTAAGACGTTTCGCGATCTCACTAGAAACGTATGACTTTTGAGATGAGGTATCTATAGCGGCATTCAGGTCCACCCCCTCTACTCCTACGTACATGTACACCCCGTTATCTCCGACCTCCCTACTTGTCTAACGGCAGCTACAGTCGACACCTTAGAAGTATTCACTGAACTCTTACTACCATGTATAGCTCCCCTATCTCTGGTTCCCATTCTACTCTATTATGCCTCATATTGATAGTTAAATTATGCTGAATCATAAATGACACGCCTAGCAACACGTCAGGCTTAAGGCCTTCCATCACTACAGCCTGGATGGAAGAAAAACAAAATATTTCTATTTTCAATTGGGTAACAACTTTTATCGAGAGGAGAGCAGACTTCCCATCAGCGAGTATCGCTTTATGTGTGCAGTTTTCTTTCCTTACTGACCCCTCACGTTCTAATGCTCTCAGAACTTGTGTACTGATGTAGGATTTTTCCGATCCTGTATCAATCAAAGCAACAAATTCTGGTTTGCCAAACTCACATCAATGAAAGTCTGTGTATCTCCTGACCGGTTCTGGGGCTTAAAATCTTTGTTGAATGAATTACTGAATTTCCCGACGATCTTTTACTCTGGGACTTACAGTTACACTGATCATGATTTTTCCCACATTCCTTACACTTAGAAGCTCGGGGCAAGTTGACCTCCAATGTCCTGTCTTTTTACAATTCCAGCACACAGGACCCTGACTAGTACTACTCTCTTCTATCACTTTAGTCTCCCGTGGTTTAGTAGTTGCCTTAGCTGAATTTTCTCCCCGTTATTGTCCTCGATTTTAGTATTCCGTGAGGACAACCTAGAGTGTTTTTCCTCAGCACGGATTGCCTCATATTCCCTAGTTATATCTAACAGTTGGTCTATTTTTTGGGCTCCTACACTTCGGACATGAAGCTTATATCTGGGTAATAAATTCTGATACACCCTCTGATATATCCTATCCCCGTCGTAACTTCCTAATCTCCTCATTAAAGTGAGTAGGGCTTCGGCATACTCATCAGCCGGTTCGCCCTCCCTCTGCTTCCTTGCAATGATTTGACTTTCAAGATCGTCACTATAAGTATGGGGATAGTATCGGAGTTTAAACGCATCTACAAAGTCAGCCCACGTTCCTCCACTGGGAGCGACAATTCCGCATCCAGAGTAGGCCCCTCTCTCCATCAGCTCTGGTAGGGCTATAAGAGATTGTTCCCTGGATATCCCTATGCGCACTGAAGTTCAGTGAGCTCTCGATAAAACTGGGAGCATCTGATACACCATCAAAACGTAAATTCCAACTTCTTACCTTATCACATACAGCGCCCTGACTATACGTGCCTGAAGAGCGGTGTGGTGCCGGCTCTATACCTGTTGGTCGATTCACTCTGTTGTGGAGGGACGGCTCGGAGTAGACACGGCTTGTGCCTGGGATAGCACCGTCCCGGCGAGTCTGAGAGGTCGCAGCGGTCCGGGACCGATGGTGTTCAACCATCCTCCTCCTCAGCTCCGTCAGAGTCCCCACTGCCGACAGGCAAGACTCTCCAGGTAGCTGACCGCTTCCTCCTTACTCAGCCGGTACACCCACGACACTCGAGGGTCGGTTTCTCGCTCCGTGTGTCTGTCTCGTGATCTCCTTGGTCCTCCTCGTACTCTTGGAGTGTAGACTCCTCTCCCCGTTCCGACATCGTGCACTGGGGTTTATTTAACCTTTGCTCACGATCTACTTGGGGCCCGACGTCTTAGCCCCACGTTCGGAGACGTCAGTTTTATTAGGAAGTCCTATTCCACCCTCTAGGTTTTCTAATAATTGCGAAGTATTGCTACGATGCGGACTAGCTGCAGTCGGGTATGGGTCGGGGTCGGTGACCGTATTGACTGGTGGAGATACTGGACCTACACTTCTCCCCTGTCCTGATTCTTTACCCTCTGTCTTTGGCGGGAGGTATTTAATTTGAAGGGAAGCGTGAGCCCGTGCCGTTGTTGGCCGATTGGCCCTCGGCTCTTGGAATTCAGGTTGGGTGTTAGGGAGAATTGAGGTAACCTTAACCAAGGATACGGATCCGGATATCAGATCCCCACAAATAATTATATTTGTAAAGGTAGTACGCAATCTGAACCAACTGCGAGTTGACGGCGAGCAAAGCTGTACCTGCAAGCCCGGAATAAAGGTTGTAGGTGGAGGAACTCGGGATGGGGTTTAACAAGGAATGATATAGAATTTTTGTTACGGTTTTCGCAATCTGAGACTGCGGGCTGTCGGTGTGCAGACTGAACCTGCGTACCGGGTATTAGATCAATATGATTGGAGAGGCGTAACTGGTATAAGGTACAGGATATGGTATACCGAGTTTGAGGTATAGGGAATATTTTATCGGGCTTGGGAAATGGAGATTCGTTAATAGGATTGTTCCTTCCTGTAACTAATGGGGTTTTGTTCAATAACTCGCGATCTGTGAATCGCGATATAGTTCTCAGCAAGCTGAACCTGCTAGCTAAAGGTAGTATATCTATTTCAATTTTATGATAACTAAAGCTCAAAGGATGAGGTTCGGGTGTCGGATTTCTGAATCGCGAGCCTGCAGCTGCGAAAGGATTTTCAGCAATTCTGAAACTGCTAAACAGGATTTCCGCGCTAGTCTGATGACAGCGCGCCGGTTATTAAGGGCCAATCTGTAACTGCCCTTAAGGGTATGGGAATCACTCTCAATCGTCCGAAACGCTTTTAAATTAATAGTCAGTATGTCGACTATTATGAGAGGATAGGGAAGGGTTTACAAGGATTCTCCTAAGCTTCTCGCTGGTCTGAGAACCGTGACTGGGTCGATCTCTAATCTGTGACTGAGATCCTGCTCTACATAGGTTCCTACACCTCTCGCTGGTCTGAGGACCGCGACGGGAACGATCTCTAGTCTGGAACTGAGATCTCGGGCTATACAGGGTAGGAAAAATTAAGAGGAAGAAAGATAGAGGATGCCGCAGTCTGGGGACTTCGGCGAGGACGTTCTCAAGCTGTACCTGAGAGCAGGAAGCTTTGCAGTCTGTGACTTCAACAAGGACGTTCTCAAGCTGTACCTGAGAGCGGAAGCGTCGCAGTCTTTGACTTCGACAAGGACGTTCTCAAGCTGTACCTGAGAACAGGAAGCGTCGCAGTCTGTGACTTCGACAAGGACGTTCTCAAGCTGCACCTGAGAGTGGGAAGCGTCGCAGTCTGTGAACTTCGACAAGGACGTTCTCAGCTGCACCTGAGAGTGGGAAGCGTCGCAGTCTGTGACTTCGACAAGGACGTTCTCAAGTTGTACCTGAGAGCAGGAAGCGTTGCAGTCTGTGACTTCAACAAGGACGTTCTCAAGCTGTACCTGAGAGCTAGGAGGATTTTAGAATAGGAAGGTGAAGAGAAAGTAAGAGGAGGATGCCGCAGTCTGGGGACTTCGGCGAGGACGTTCTCAAGCTGCACCTGAGAGCAGGAAGCGTCGCAGTCTGTGAACTTTGACAAGGACGTTCTCAAGTTGTACCTGAGAGCAGGAAGCGTTGCAGTCTGTGACTTCAACAAGGTCATTCTCAAGCTGTACCTGAGAGCAGAAGCGTCGCAGTCTGTGACTTCGACAAGACGTTCTCAAGTTGAACCTGAGAGCAGGAAGGATTTTAGAATAGGGAAAGTGAAGAGAAGGTAAGAGAAAGGATGCCGCAGTCTGGGGACTTCGGCGAGGACGTTCTCAAGCTGTACCTGAGAGTGGGTAGCGTCGCAGTCTGGGAACTTCGACAAGGACGTTCTCAAGTTGTACCTGAGAGCAGGAAGCGTTGCAGTCTGTGACTTCAACAAGGTCGTTCTCAAGCTGTACCTGAGAGCAGGAGCGTCGCAGTCTGTGACTTCGACAAGGACGTTCTCAAGTTGAACCTGAGAGCAGGAAGGATTTTAGAATAGGGAAAGTGAAGAGAAGGTAAGAGAAAGGATGCCGCAGTCTGGGGACTTCGGCGAGGACGTTCTCAAGCTGTACCTGAGAGCTAGAAGGATTATAGAATAGGAAAGTTAATAGAGAGAAAGAGAAAGGATGCCGCAGTCTAGAAACTTCGGCGAGGAAGTCCTCAAGCTGTACCTGAGAGCTGGAAGGATTATAGAATAGAGAAAGTTAAGAGAGAGAAAGAGAAAGGAAGCCGCAGTCTAGAAACTTCGGCGAGGAAGTCCTCAAGCTGTACCTGAGAGCTGGAAGGATTATAGAATAGGGAAAGTTAAGAGAGAGAAAAGAGAAGGATGCCGCAGTCTAGAAACTTCGGCGAGGAAGTCCTCAAGCTGTACCTGAGAGCTAGAAGGATTAAGAATAGGGAAAGTTAAGAGAGAAAGAGAATGGATGTCGCAGTCTAGAAACTTCGACGAGGACGAGCTCAAGCTGCACCTGAGTTCTCTAGGAAAAGGATTGGGCTTTTCCTACTTGGAATTACAGCAAGTCAAAACTGCTAAGCGAATTTAAAATACAGGGCCACTCTATAGTATGAAAATTAATTAGGAAAATACATCCCTAAAAACTGAGATTACCTTATTACAGAAGAGGAAATGCACACAAGTGACCAGTCCTGACATACAGTTACCTGAATCACTGCAGGACTAAATACGGAGAATAGCGAACCAATTCCCGCACTAAACTTAAACGTCGTGAAGCGACAGAGTTGAGACTTAAGAATTAAGCCCTCAAAAATAATCTGCTTAAGAGCCTAGCTAAATTTCCCCACTCAACTGTTTGTAGCACAAACTTGAGATCCTTACAGGTTTCAAAACCAAGAATAACTCGTCCACCCCCCAGTGATACGAATTCGGGAAAAAATAGCTGACAAGAAAGAAATCCCACAAGAGAGTTCTAACTCCGAGTTGTTCGGAACTCGACCTACAATATTCTACATTAACACAAGATAGAATAATAATTAGTGTCGGTAACGTCGTAAGGAGAGGAGATTCGCGCCCCAATCTCACGCTCAACCACCGAACAACTGCTCTCTCCCAGGTCTTCTTGAAGCCACACCGGGTTGCTGAAAGTTAGGAGGCCGGGGGAAAAGGGGCTTGCTGACCAATGGGAGTCTGAAAAGACGATCACGCCACTAGTCATGTGACAGGGTTTGAATCCACTAGTGCTGATGATAAGGGTGCAGCTAATGACGACACTGATACTAATTACTACACTAATTCAGGCCGGTAAACAATATTTCTATTCCAGAAATTTCATGAAGACGATACTGACCCGACTCGGTAGCCGCTTATCGTTTAGATGATACGAATGCTGCTAATTTAAAGGGGTTGACGGCGATGGTGATAATGCATATACAGAACTACAAATCTAACAAATTATATCCGGCAGTCGATCCTATTCTATTATTCTAAAATAGAATAATTTTCGCTGGACGACGGCTCTCCATCCGTCACAAAAATTCACTTTGTGACAAAACCTACTGTTGAAGTTTCATCGGGATATATGATGTTTAGGGGTGGTTAGGGGTAAAAACCCTATGACTAGCATAAAAGTGATTGACCGGGTATTTCTAATTGTCCGATTCGTTTCAAATTTGGCATACAGGATGATATACACATGTCAAACATACTGTTGAAGTTTCATCAAAATATAATGATGTTTATACAACATAACCTATTCACTTTTACTTATACCTTTTATACTCACACTTATACCTATTCACTTATACTTATTCACATAACCTATTCACTAAGTAGTGGCACAGTCGCAGGAGATTGCTCTGTTTCACTCTCTCTCTCCAGGTGATTGCCTGCTCGCCACTGCTCCTATTCGTGCTCTTTTCAGATGACCGTGATCCGAAACGAACGCTCTCACTTGCTCTCATTGTGAGCGCATAACGTGGGAACGTAACACAGTTTCTTGAATTGTCACCCGCAAACCAATTTATAAGACGTTGTCACGTCAAAAAAACACACTATTCCTGCAGTGGCAGACTGGCTCTTGTTGCTCTCTCTGTCATGGCTGCCCTTAGTTGGCCATGTAACACATTGAGCGCTGTAAGCACACCAACAGCCACTCTATAGTTTACTATAATAGCTCGTTGGGTTGAACGTTAAAGAAGTATAAGCAGTGGCTACAGCTACAGTAACTACTGTAACTCCAGTTCGGGTTCCAAATGTTATGACTTTGTTTGCCCATGCGCCACAAATTTCGTTTTTTCACAGCACTCACTACCGGAGCTTAGCTTGTCTAAATACAGCAATGCAATGCCTATATATATATATCCATATACGCATTACAACGCTGTATTTAGACAAGGTAAGCTTAGTGTCGATATTATGCGGATGTATGGTGTAGCATATCTGGATGGAGCATAAATTATGGATTGGAGCAGCTGAAAATTGAACACAACAACTGAAACTGAAAGTATCACTTCTGAAGTTGGTTGCTAATCTATCTTTCGGGGTTTTAGGTATAGATCCCCCCTCACACCCCCCTCCAAACGACAAAAAAATCGTGAGTTAGGTAATAAATAGCTTAGGTCTATAATGATTGTTTAAAGGCTCTTTACTTACATTTCTACTACATATGGGACTTGTGACAGTGATAGAGCTTAACGATGACTATTTTAGGTAGAATTTAATCAAAATCGTTGAAGCCATTTTCGAGAAAATCGCGAAAAACCCTGTTTTTGACAATATTTTCGCCATTTTAGCCACATCTTGAATTGCATTTGATCGAAATTTTTCGTGTCAGATCCTTATATTGTAAGTTTCCTAAAACCCCGAAAGATAGATTAGCAAACAACATCAGAAGTGATACTTTCAGTTTCAGTTGGTGTTCAATTTTCAGCTGCTCTAATATAATTTATGCTCTATCCAGATATGCTACACCATACATCCGCATAATATACACACTAAGCT
>NW_024094689.1:0-8993 GCF_014356525.2 Nilaparvata lugens
AATCGTTGGAGCCGTTTTCGAGAAATCGCGAAAACCCTGTTTTTGACGACATTTTCACCATTTTATCCGCCATATTGAATTGCATTAGATCGAAATGGTTCGTGTCGTCATTCAAGTCATTCCGTTAATTGGGAGATGAGATCGTTTTGGATCCTTATATTGTAAGGATCTTATGTTCCAACGTATAGAAATTTAGAAATTGGAGATGAGATATCGTGTACACAGACGCACTTACACTCATACACTCTCACACACACACACACACACACACACACACACACACACACACACACACACACACACACACACACACCACACACACACACACACAACACACACACACACACACACACATACAGACCAATACCCAAAAACCACTTTTTGGACTCAGGGACCTTGAAAACGTATAGAAATTTAGAAATTGGGGTCCCTTAATTTTTTCCGGAAAGCAATATTTTCCTTACCTATGGTAATAGGCAAGGAAAGTAAAATAATTTTCCATATTACTTGATGCGGCTGGAGAAGCATTCTACTTTGAGATGGGATGGCTGTGGATACTTCTTCTGCAGTAGTTCTTAGGTTTTTATTTCAATTTGGACAGGGGTTAATGTTACAGGACTCAAATATTTCTAATTAGAGTTTTGGTGAGTCATAGTGCTAGTCTCATGTACACCAAATATATTCTAGTTTGACCAATTTTGGCATTTGACAATATAGTAAACAATTTTACTTTGAAATGTGTGTGTTTGTGTACTGTATGTCTATGTAATGTATTTAGTCTCATAATGTACACTGAATATAATAGGACGTAAGGATAAGTAAAAAGGACGTAAGTTTATAAAATGAAAATACGTTTCTATTTTGACTAACATTGTACTTATAATCGATAGTAATATGTGTGTTTATCCATCAATGTATGCTGCCACTGGTTTTACAGCTGAAAATGCCTTAAGTAATCAAACTGAGCCACCAATTTATCCTCGGAGTGGAATCCTTGATAATAGACCACGAAAATGTCGAAACTCATTAACATTAGGCGACCACTGAAGGGTCACTAGAACTTCTACCTGTTCATCATTGCTTTCTGCGGCCCCGTCTTCATTCTTTTAACCCCTGAAGTTTTTCTACAATTTGAGTTGTACTCATCAGATCTGTATTTTGTACTCAGTAGTCCGGTTAAGTGTTTGAGTGGATATTACTGTCGAAACTTCGTCATGTCAACAAAAAATATAAAAGACACTATATTCTCAGTCATTCTATTAAGTCATTCTATAGACTTTATTCTAAGTAATTCTATTTAGTCATTCTATAGGATATATTCCAGTCATTCTATTTACTCATTCTATAGACTTAATTCTAAGTCATTCGATTTAGTCACTCTATATACTTTATTCTAAGTCATCCTATTTAGTCATTTATAGACTTATTCCAAGTCATTCTATAGACTTTATTCCAAGTCATTCTATAGACTTTATTCTAAGCTATTCTATTTGGTACTCAATTTGATCTTATTCTTGAATTTGTAGAACTTTATTATGGTCATGAATCACTATTATTCATTCAAGTTATAAGTGATTTTAAGCTATTGTACTTTATGATTCACCTACGTCTAGTGAAATTATCGGGTTGATGACTTTTGGCAAGAAGAATAATCACCATGCTTATAAGAAAGCAGTTGATTGAAACAAATCTAATTTTGGCATTTTTTGGCACTAGTCAATTTTTGGAATTCTTTGATCATTTCCGCAACAGGAAGAATGTTATTTCTACTTCACCATACCTATCCAAAATTGAACGAAAAGGAACTCAAGGCACAGTGCATATCTCTATTAGTAGGATAAGATAAGATGATCTCTCTTCAAAGAGAAGACAAGAGACAACCATTGATTCAATTGCAAGGACAGCCACTCCTCAAATTGAAAAAAAAAAATAATTTGGAGACTGTGCTGAACTTATAGAATCACCATACTCGTTTCAAGGACTATTCTCGATCCACCGGATTATATAGTGAAACCTCTCAGAATTTTCTTATTCACTAAATTATATTATGCAGTGAAAACCTTGAAAATTCATTCATTATCATAGACAATAGATTCAATGCAGGTAAAAACAACAGGCATTCGCCAGAACTGCTTTAAACCTTAATTTGGAATACACAGTCTAGAGGTTATGTAAATGATAACTTAATTCACACTACTATTTTGAGTCCAGAAAATGTATGTACTGCAATAATTCTGAATTTAACAGATTAATTAATTTGAAAATACAAATCCAAACAAAAATCTTCCTTCACAATCACAAAAATCTGGTGTAGCGCACTCACACAACTTTCCTTGCTGTTATGAAAATGATCACCTGACGCTAGTGTTCCCGCGCATCTCAAGTCTACTATTCAAGATTTGGGCCAGCTGGTGACAGGGAAGTAACACTGGAGACACACATGAGGTCTGCTATCTCTTCATAGTGAATGATTTAATAGAATAAACATAATTTGCAATTGAATAATCACATTTTCTCGAATTTAAAGCTTATTTTCAATTTAGGTGAAAATGTTACTGAACATTAATTGTAGAGATTTTCATGCTCAATCTACTCCACTTGAATTTTTTCGTTTCAATTCTATCTGAAGCCTGATAATGGGAATCAATCTGCATTGATGGGGCGAAGCGTCTGAAATTTTTACAGATATGGGACTTGTGGCAGTTGATAGAGCTTATCGATGACTATTTAGGTATGAATTGATCAAAATCGTTGGAGCCGTTTTCGAGAAAATTGCAAAAAAACCCGTTTTGACAACATTTCGTCATTTTAGCCGCCATTTGGATTGCATCAGATCGAAATTGTTCGTGTCGGATACTTTATCGTAAGGACCTTAAGTTCCAAATTACAAGTCATTCCGTTAATTTGGAGATGAGATATCGTGTACACAGACGCACATACACTCATACACACACACACACACACACATACAGACAATACCCAAAAACCACTTTTTTGGACTCAGGGGACCTTGAAACATATAGAAATTTAGAAATTGGGGTACCTTGACTTTTTTCGGAAAGCAATACTTTCCTTACCTATGGTAATAGGGCAAGGAAAGTAGAAATTTCACTTGAATTCACAAAAAGTATACACATGTTAAAATTCTAAACGACAAAACATCTGATGTTCAACATGTCATTAACAATAACTAGACAAAGCTAGAAAAAATTAGGAAATATTCTCAATTTACCAAATCATATTATGCAGTGAAAACCTCTCAGAATATTCTCAATCCACTGGATTATATTATGCAGCGAAAACCTTAAAAAATATTCTCAATATGCTGCGAAAATCTCCACGATTTTGACGATATTGACTGGGAGTCAGCCTTACTTCTGTAATAGCTTGTCAAATAGAGACCCTTCCAATTCAGTCGACTTATTATTTCTTTCATCCTCATTTTGGGACCCTGGCCCTCCTCATCTTGGGGGAAACTAGCTCAACATCATCCTCTTACTGACATAGAAGTAAGGGGATAGCATTCTCAGGTCTGGGTTTTATCTGCCGTCAATTCTGCACACTCTTCATATTTCCCAAAATATGACTCTCTTCTTCTCTCTTTCCTCCTTTCTTCTCTCTCTGGTTTACTATCTGATTTCAAAATATACTCCCTGTCTTGTTCCATCTTATAGCGGAAAACACGGATGTTGGAGTAGGTACTTATACAATTAAAACGCACACAAGAACCCAAAGAAGACTCCTTAACATCTGTAGAAACGATCTCCTCGTATCAGAGAACTGAGTCGGCCATTTTGTCCAATTGGAAATTCAAATCCTCTCAAGGAACGACGAGATCATGCAAAGATTTTCGGGTTCCATCTAATTTATACACGGGACGGATAACAAATATTCGGCAATTTGTCATCGGAAATCAGCGGGAATTTGAATGCTACAGATATCGGTAATGAACTCTTGTGGAAGCTTAAAAAACTGGTTCTTCTTGAGTTTGAAGTACAGGAGTCATTGGTACAAAATCATTTCTTCATATTTTTTCACGTTTTGAAAGGATTTCATATAGTTAGCAATTGTAGGACTCCATACACCGGATTTAGGCTCTACCTCCGTAAACAAAGCCGTAGTGCATTCGTGTGAAGTCAGCACAGGTAGGGCTCTACAACAATAGAAACACTAGCTAATATTTATCAGCTGATATCAATGAATTTTTATTGGTGTAGGAGCCCTACCTGTGCTGACGTCACACGAATGCACTATGGCTTTGTTTACGGAGGTAGTGATTTAGGACGCTTCAATCTGACGCTCCCAAGAGAGCTCCACGTTATAATGGCAAATTGACATTGATCCTTGTCTATCATTCAAAAAACAGATAGTGCTATCCTTGTCTAGCTCTGCATGTTGCCAGATGGTTTTCCATGAAATGGAAACTAGAAAGATGATTGATAAACATAATATTTTATCTCAATTATGAGAATGTATTATTTAGTAATTGAAAAAATTTTTGACTTGACTAATAAATAATATCGGGACACCGAGCTTCCCTCGTTATATTTATTGATAAACAGAACACAATTCTCTAAAATGATCGTGTTCATATTTTACAGCTGGCTATACGTCAGCTTATGAATTTCGGGGATGAGATATTTTGATTTCCACAGACGCACTCGCTCACTCACTTTTTATCATCCACAAACGACGAAAGTCTAAGCTGTTTTTTCAAGGATGAATTATCCTTTTAATTTCGTTTACCGAGTTTTCCCAGGGATGAGGAGACCTAGTGCAATCGAATTTTATATCATAAACCTACTATGATCCAAATTTCGTGAAAATCGTTAGAGCCGTTTTCGAGATCCGTTGGACATGAATAATGAATAATAAATAAATAAATAAATAATATAAAAAATATAAACAGAAATTGACTGTACGATATAATAGGATAATGGATTATTTTCAACAAGAATGAACAGTTGGTATTACATTAGGTATTCTAGTATCAGCTATCCTCTACAGAAGGTGAGACATCCAGAGAAACGGCAACGTATTTCTTCTATCTTTCTCCACTGTCATTATAACGTGGACCTCATTTTATCTCACATTTTTTCCGCACATCAAAACATGATTGATTGATTATTGATTGATATAATAAGTATGTATCATATAAATGATAGGGAGAGGAAAAATAAGGTAACCTTGTGCTATTCCTCTCCCCAATTAGATATGGTTACACATAGTCCGAAATAGGTTAAGTCTTGTAGCTCTTCACTTCGCAAAATTTTCAGACCACTAATATGTTCAAAGTAAATTTCAAATTTAGATGCTCCAAAACAAAAAATAGAACAGATATTTCACATTATTATCACTTGAATAGAGAAGATTTGTATATTAAAGAATAATTTTGAAAAAGAACCGAAAAAAAACAAACTTAATTTCTGGACATGAATAATGGAATAATAAAATATGAGATTAGCTATGACAATGTAAGCCACACCTCAACTTCAACGAGCAGTCTCATCGGACAGTGACATTCACAGGCTGCTCGATTCCTATTGGTAGTGAGCTGTGAACCTAAAATGGAGGCCAATCAACTCATTGACCAATCAGAGAGCTTCTTGGTTTTGGAAGCGCGTAGGCCCACTACAAATTCAGTCTCTCCTATCTCATTAACATTTTATTTTTTATTGTCCTGAAAAGTATATTCAACGATAAGGATACAATAGTTATTCAGTATTGTACTCATTATTCATTCCGATGAATCGGTTCGTTCAACTCAATTCATTTAGCATAATAATCTCATTTAGCATAACTATCTCATTTATTGATTAAATCATTTAGCATAAAAATCTCATTCAGCATAATTATATCATTTATTGATTTGACGATATCAGTCATCAAGTCCAAAAATCTGGTGTGGCGCACTCACAACAACTTTCCTTGCCGTTATGAAAATTGATCACCTGACGCTAGTGTTTCCGCGCATCTCAAGTCTACTATTCAAAGATTTGAGCCAGCTGATGACAGGGCATTAACGCTGGAGACACACATGAGGTCTGCTATCCTTCATAGTGAATAATTTAATAGAATCAACAATAATTGCAATTGAATAATCACATTTTCTCGAATTTAAAGCTTTTTACAATTCTAGGTGGAAATGTTACTGAACAATAATTGTAGAGATTTCATGCTCAATCTACTTCACTTGATTTTTTTTTGTTTCAATTGTATCTGAAGCTGGTAATGGGAATCTATCTGCATTGATGGGCGGAGCTCCTGAAATTTTTACAGATATGGGACTTGTGGCAGTTGATAGAGCTTATCGATGACTATTTTAGGTATGAATTTGATCAAAATCGTTAGGGCCGTTTCCGAGAAAATCACGAAAACCCTGTTTTTACAACATTTTCGCCATTTTAGCCGCCATCTTGAATTGCTTTGATTGAAATTGTTCGTGTCGGATCCTTATAGTGAAATGACCTTAGTTCCAAATTTCAAGCCATTCCGTTAATGGGGAGATGAGATATCGTGTACACAGACGCACATACACTCATACACACACACACATACAGACCAATAATATTCAATTATAGTCTTTTTAATCAGTGTATTATTTTTTCAAAGTGAGTTATCGTTCTTCAGTTTTAAGTAGTGCATTGTTTGAGAGGTGATTTGCTCTGTTTTATTCATCATTGTATGAAAATTTTAGGATAAATTAATTGAATAAATAATTGATTAATTTTTAATAAGGAAAAAATGAACCTTCAAATGCAATGAACCATAATATTGAAATTTGAGAGAACCCGTTGTATAGGCCCATTATGTTATATTATCATTTTCTATTTCTAAGAAAATTAATAATGGTTTTACTGAATAAGGAAAAAATGAATCTTCAAATGCAATGAATCAAAGATATTGAAATTTTAGAGAATCCGTTGTATAGTCCTATTATGTAATATTCAAGGTTTCTTTTTCTAAAGAAATTAATAATGGTTTTCAATAAGGAAAAAAGAATTCAAATGCAATGAACCAAAATATTGAAATTTGAGAGAATCCGTTGTATAGGCTTTTTATGTATATCAACGTTTTCCATTTCTAAAGAAATTAATAATGGTTCCCTAAATAAGGAAAAAATGAATCTTCAAATGCAATGGATAAAAATTATTGACTTTGAAAAAACCGGTATAGGCAACGTTTATATTTCTAAAGAAAATTAAATGATTTTGAAATTCTAAAATGAAAATTGAACCCTCAATTCATATATATAGACATAGTTAGTTTCCATGTAGATAAGTTAGAATGCACTTCTTGTTGCAATAATTTAATCAAGATCTACCGACATTCCTCCTGTAGTCAGAGATATGTTCCTGGACCACATACATTTTATCATAATCCTTATTAAAATAATTTCAGACAAGGAAGATATGAATTCAGGTAATGATGTTTGCTGTGGTCTATATATGTGGTCGACTATCTCACAGAGATCCAGGAAGCTTGTTTACAAAGTACAACATCATTAGGAATGAGGAAAGTTAAGTTTTCCTTATTCATTATCTCCTTCAGATTGAATAGGTAATAAAGTTGCAATGAGAAGTTCCTTATTGAATCATATAAGCGGCAATGCTCACTATTAATTTATGGAATTTCAATAGATTGTAAATTCACATGTAACTTTCCTGTAAATTGTGTAATTTTAAATGATAAATGAATAAATAAATTTGACTTTGTATATTTCACCTTTTTATCGATTTAAGAAGTTCCTTATTGAATCATATTATGCGGCACTGATCACTATTAATAACACTAATTATGTAATTTCAATAGATTGTAAATTCACATGTAACTTTCTGTAATTGTGTATTTTTAATGATAAAATAAATAAACTTTAATAAATAAATTTGACTGATATATTTCACCTTTTTATCGATTTGAGAAGTTCCTTATTGAATCATATTATGCGGCAATGATCACTATTAAATTTATGGAATTTCAATAGATTGTAAATTCACATGTAACTTTCCTGTAAGTTGTTGTGATTTTGAATGATAGATAAATAAATAAACTTAATAAACAAATTTGACTTGGATATATTTCACCTTTTTATCGATTTGAGAAGTTCCTTATGAATCATATTAGTCGGCAATGATCACTATTAAATTTATGGAATTTCAATAGATTGTAAATTAACTGTAACTTTTCTGTAAGTTGGTAATTTTTGAATCATTAAATGAATAAATAAATTGACTTTATATATTCACCTTTTCATCGATTTGAGAAGTCCTTATTGAATCATACTATTATGCGGCAATGATCACTATTTATGTATTCTAATCAATTTATAATTCAATCCATCTAAATTTAAAATTCATAGTTTTCATGATGTTTGTTTTAGACTAAAATTTTGGTTTATTTTAGACTAAAATTGTACATGTGAAACTCTAACCTTATCTTGGACTTTTTCACTTATAAATTTGGAAGAGAAATAGCACAAGGACTACCTATTATTTTATCTACCAATTATTACATTAGTGTCGTTTGCATTGTAAATAAAATAAATAAATTCCAATAGATTGTAAATTACATATTACTTTCCTGTAAGTTGTGTAATTTTAAATGATTAAATGAATAAATAAACTTAACTGGTATAACAATGAAAGAAAGCATTCTACCGTGCTGAGTTTAGTTTAATCAAGAGCATCAATCAACGGCAATCACCAATAGTGAAGTTCACGTTAAATGGCAGGAATGAAGATAGGAGAATATCGTTGTCAATTGTCTGCCTCTTGATCATATTTCTACATTGTTTAAAACAGATTTGGAAACGTCGTGAGAGCTAGAAAAGGATAGCGCTATCAGCTTGGTCAAATGATAGACAAGGATTGTAACAACAATGTTAATCAAATAGCATTAGAACGTGGACCTTACCTAGAATAGGTATATTAGAACGTGGACCTATAATAGATAATCCTTAATCATCATTTTTCTCCCTGTGGGAAAAAGTTTGA
>NW_024094690.1:0-8978 GCF_014356525.2 Nilaparvata lugens
GGAAAAAGTTTGAAGCCCGAGGCGAAGCCCAGGCAACATTTTCCTGAGGGAGAAAAAGTATTTTTCGCTCGTGATGTCACACACATTTTTCCTCCATCTACATTTTTTTTATAGAAACTGCAAATTAATTCATTCTAATACCTTACGTATTGGTGACAATGTTTCCTAACACCATAACCTAAAATCTAAAAACCAAAAACCGGTAGTCTGATTGGCACTGCCGATTGCGCTATCTATCGGCCAAAGGTCTAACAATTATATCAGCTGGGCAGGCTACCAAAAATGCTGACTCCAGATCACGCGGTTCAGATTTGAATTGCAGATCAAGAATATTGTTGTCTGGTATTTGAATAGATAAAATTTTTAAAAATTGTATAAATTTTTATCGTCTACTAATATTAAGAATATAATATCATACAAACATAATTATATTTCATGATTGATCAATTTCTGGTTGTGGTATTGAATTCAGTTGACTCAATGACAGACACCTCTATTCGCTTTCTCATCTGAGCTTAGACCTTCTAACCTATTACCATGTAAGTTTTTAAAATAGAGATGCTTCCCATGTTATTTAAATGGAGTCACTTTTCCTCCCTAGGAGTTTTACTGTTTTTTTCTACAAGAGCGAAAAAGTGACACTTTAGTATTATGTTCAGGGAGTAAAGTAAGTACTTTAGACAGTAGGTGGAGGAAAATGTTATTTTGATGAGTGACAGTAGCTTAACCTAGATTTTGATTGGACTGTAGTATAAATTGAAAAGGGACAGTTTTGGGCATGACCTTTTGTGACTCCTCATATACTGTAAAAATAATTGTACGATTGAGAAAATTAATAAATAAATATACACTATAGGCCTAAATTCAATCTTTCGTTACAAATTTTCTATGCTTTTACACTCCAGAGCGAAGCTCGTTCCACCGATATTGTCATAAATTAATGTCACAAATATATTCTTCCAGAGTACATGATCTACTCGACATATATTCAAGGACTTACCATCGAGCACTGCATGAGAAGAAAACGTACATGAATAAAAAATTAATTTTACTGATGTAGAAATCTGTTCATCTTCTTGAATTGAAATAAATGATTCTACCTTCTCAATTTGATTCACAATTCTAATTCATACATTAGAACTTCAACTCAATTCACTCATTCTCATTCTCAAACTAATTGACCCGGTTGCAAAAATGCCGTTTAAATTCTAACCGTGATTAACCTTACGAAAACCAATCAGAGAAGGGGTTTTTTAAAAGACGACGTCTCTGATTGGCTCTCGTAGAATTAATCACGGTTGAAATTTAACCGGTTTTTGTGCAACCGGCACATTCTCATTTAAACATTGAATGCAGAGTCTGGTATAGAATGTAAATATATTATCATTCAGTCATACCGTTTACTCGTTTGATATTATGTTCACTACATAGAGAAAAGATAGCATCCCTTGGGATAGGTCGTTTATGTTCCAAATTTCAAGCCGCTTTTTTAAAAACTGAAGGCTACTACCATAGATAAGGGGTAAGCGTAAGTATTATTAGTATTATATTTATATTTATTATATAGTATTTATATTTACTATATTTCTTGTCTCTGTACTACTGTCCACTACTGTCCGTTACTACTGTTTTGTTGGGGTGAGACTGTTAGCACAGCACAGTATGAGAGACTATGCTACTAATTTCTCTTACTCTTGTCTCTCAAACTGAACCCAATTCATATAATGTTATCCTGCACTAATTTCAAACTCTTGATAATTATATCAAAATGAATATTATTGTTAACAATAAAAGGCTATATTATGTTTACGTTTATGTTTATACTATGAACTACTCCACTATCATGGTTTTTCTTTTCTTTTTTGAAAGTGTATGCAAATTTTTTTTTTTTAAGTGTTTGCTCAATTTTTTTGTTTCTACAGTTACTTTTTTTCTAGTTTTTTTCAAATTGGAGTGCTTACTGAATGCTCGTTGCTAGCGCACAAACTATGTTTTGCTTGCAACGCCAATATTATATATTTTATTATTTTTAGTTTCAATAAAAGCTTTTTGTATTTTTATTAGTAAGTTTGTAATGTATGAAACTGAATTTTGTTTTCCATGTTTTGTGAATTATTTATATGAATTTGGCAATAAATTTGATTCGATTTGATTTGATTGGATTTGCTAGTAACACCATTGTTAATCAAATACTGCCATTATAACGTGGACCTCATTATAGTTCCAAATCACACACACGAAAAGAAAAATTCTTTTATCCCGAGCTCCACCGAACATCACATTCAAGAGATAGAAATTACTTACTTCAAAGCGTTGCCGTAAATTGCATTCAAATAGATGCAGAGAATAATGTGAGAAAACTGGGTGAGGGTTGCTACAATTTTCAGACTTGGGACACCAAGTTCAGTCATGTAAAGTTTCCCACATCATAATGTATTCAATTCGAAGAGTGGATACTTGAATATGGTTTTGGGTCATCCAAGTTTTCAAAAAGAATTTGTATTGCAAAATAACGAACGGACTAGGACAGGAAGTGAATGAGAAAAGATAAAAATCAGAAGAAAAAAAGAAGGAGAAGAATGTAAAAGGAGAACGTTAAAGAAGAAGAAGAAAAAGAAGAAGACGGAGAAGAACAAGAAGAAAAAGAAGAAGAAGAAAGAAGAAGAATAAGAAGAATGACAAAGAAGTAGTAGATAGAGAATAAAATAGAAAGCAGTAGGCTAGCACCTAGAAAGAAGAAGAAGAAGAAGAGAAGAAGAAGGAGGAGGAGGAGAGGAGGGAGAGGAAGAAAGGATGAGGATATTAAGAAGAGAAGAGAAGAAAAAGAAAAAAAAAGAAGAAGAAGAAAAGAATGGAGAATGACAAAAAAGTAGACAGAGATAAAGTAAAAGCAGAAGGCTAGCAAGCAGATGAAGAGAGGGAGGTAGTAGGAGAGGAGTAGGAGGAGGAGGAGGAGAGGGTATGGATGAGGGGGGGGGGAGGAGGATGGTGATTAAGAAGGGGGAGGGAGAGATTAAGAGAAGAGGAAGATGAAGAAGAAGAAGAATAAGCGAGAAGAGAAGCAGGAAGAAGAGGAAGAAGAATGAGAAGAAGAAGAAGAATGAAAGAGGAGAAAAATAAGGAGGAGGAGAATAAGGTGAGAGGGAGGAGGAGGAGGAGAGAAGAGGAAGAATAAGCAGAAGAAGAAGAAGAAGAAGAAGAAGAAGAAGAAAAGAAGAAGGAAAAGAAGAATGATACGTAAGGGAGAAGAAGAAGTAGAAGTAGAAATAGAAGTAGAAGTAGAAGTAGGAGAAGAAGAAAAATGAAAAGAAAAGAAGAAAAGGAAAAGAAGAAAAGAAAAAAGAAGATGAAGAAGAATGAGAAGGAGGAGAAAAGGAAGAAAAAGTGAAAATAACGGGACATGGAAAAGGGAATAACGTTGAAGACAAAGTACACCAAGACTTACACAATGAAGGCATAAATTTCATTGGAATTCACTTGCATCCTATGATAGCGTCCAAGAGCCGAAACAACATTATGCAAGAAATGCACACTGTAAGCAGACAAGTGCAAGAGGATTCAGAATTATTTTCCTTCTTAAAGTAGGCCAAGGAGAATATTCTGCAGAACAATGTAGTGCTGGAATTATCGAGTAGGGTTGAAGATTATTAAGGGCATGCCACTTCAAAATCTTATTAGTGAGAAGGTTATTATTTAGAGTTCAAAATTTTATTAGTGAGAAGGTTATTATTTAGCTTATTAGTTAGAGTGAATCGAATATGTAGAGAAATGAGATTTGCTCTATATTCCGAAAACTTCACTTCTTCTACATAGTAGCAGAGAGGACTTGGTAATTAGCCTACTTTCATTTCATTCAATTCAATTCAAAAAATAATTATTCCGCACAACATAATATTATTACAAACCTTGTACCATCTAACAATACAAAAAAATACTGATGTAAATTATCTGTTTTGCTTCAGATGACAAAACCAAAGCTTATGTTTTAATAACTTATTATATTACTAACTAGTAGTTCTGTGACAAGACCTCACGCAGTATTCTCATCCACAAGTACCTGATTGAAACTATAGACCTTATGGAAATACAGCAATAGACCGGCTTCTCCACACATCTGTGTAATCACTTGTCAGCTGATTTATGATGAATAATATTCTATAGTCTGATTTTTACTCTAATATTGGCGTATGAAGGAGACTCCTTTTTCCTTTTATATTATACTTGAAATGCAAATTTTCCAAAAACCTGTATATACGTCGACGCGCAATTAAAAAAGGAACATACCTGTCCAATTTCATTAGAATCTATTACCGCGTTTCGCCGTAAATGCGCAACATATAAACATGTAAACATTAAGAGAAATGCCAAACCGTCGACTTGAATCTTAGACCTCACTTCGCTCGGTCTATTATAACTGGTAGTTCTGTAAGCAGTAGACCTCCCGCTCAGTAAGTAACATTGATCTGTTGCTATGTTTTCTCAAAAATTTATAAAAAATTTATAATTTGAAATGTCTAGAAAAAAATCATAGAGCTTAAATAAACATAAACATAGAGCTTTCTGTCCTATCGTACCGTGACGTGTCGTCCCGGAATGTGAGTGTGAGCGCTGTTATCAGGTCTGGCTGCAACTGTCCAAAACGTTGATGGAAAGATACATTTTCAAGATGTTCGGTGTTTTTGAATGGGTAGTATTATAGTCCACTAAACAGCTGATTATTATGAATAATAATTATTCTTTAGTCTGATTTCTACTCCAATATTGGCGTATGAAAGAGACTCCTTTTTCCTTTTATATTATCTTTGAAATGCAAAATTTCCAAAAACTTGTATATACGTCGACGCGCAATTAAAAAAGGAATATACCTGTCCAATTTCATTAAAATCTATTACCGCGTTCGCCGTAAATGCGCAACATAAACATATAAACATTTAAACATTAAGAGAAATGCCAAACCGTCGACTTGAATCTTAGACCTCACTTCGCTCGGTCTATTATAACTGGTAGTTCTGTAAGCAGTGGACCTCGCGCTCAGTGAGTAATATTGACCTGTTGCTATGTTTTCTCAAGAATCTATAAATAATTATCAATTTAAAATGTCTAGAAAAAATCCTAGAGCTTAAATAAACATAAACATAGAGCTTTCTGTCCTATCGTACCGTGACGTGTCGTCCCGGAATGTTAGTGTGAGCGCTGTTATCAGGTCTGGCTGCAACTGTTTACAACGTTGATGGAAAGATACATTTTCAAGATGTTCGATGTTTTTGAACGGGTGGTATTATAATAGTCAACTGTCTACTAACGTTGATGGAAAGATACATTTTCACGATGTTCGATGTTTTTGAACGGGTGGTATTATAAATAGTCAACTGTCTACAACGTTGATGGGAAGATACATTTTCAAGATGTTCGATGTTTTGAAAAGGTGGTATTAAATAGTCAACTGTCTACAACGTTGATGGGAGATACATTTTCAAGATGTTCGATGTTTTTGAACGGGTGTATATAAATAGTCAACTGTCTACTAACGTTGATGGAAAGATACATTTTCAAGATGTTCGATGTTTTTGAACGGGTGGTATTATAAATAGTAAACTGTCTACAACGTTGATGGGAAGTTACATTTTCAAGATGTTCGATGTTTTTGAACGGGTGGTATTATAAATAGTCAACTGTCTACAACGTTGATGGGAAGTTACATTTTCAAGATGTTCGATGTTTTTGAACGGGTGGTATTATAAATAGTCAACTGTCTACAACGTTGATGGGAAGATACATTTTCAAGATGTTCAATGTTTTTGAACAGGTAGTATTATAGTCCACTAAACAGCTGATTTATGATGAATAATAATAAATTATTCTTCAGTCTGATTTCTACTCCAATATTGGCGTATGAAGTAGGCTCCTTTTTCCTTTTATATTATCTTTGAAATGCAAAATTTCCAAAAATCTTGTATATACGTTGATGCGCAATTTGAAAAGGAACATACCTGTCAAATTTCATGAAAATCGTTTACCGCGTTTCGCCGTAAATGCGCAACATATGAACGTTTAAACATTCAAAAATTTAGGCGGGATGCACACCGGAGAAACGCGTTTCGTGAAAAAAGTTTCAGGAAACGTGGAACAAAAGTTGCTCGTAATCGACTGATAAGATTAAGCAAGGAACGTTTCTTTTGTATGCATGCGCGAGTGAAACGGATTGCATGAAACAAGTTTCATGAAAGAGGGCTTCACGAAATGCGTTTCTCCGGTGTGCATCCCGCCTCAAACATTAAGAGAAATGCCAAACCGTCGACTTGAATCTAAGACCTCACTTCGCTCGGTCAATAATACTACCCGGTCAAAAACATCGAACATCTCGAAAATGAATCTCTCCATCAACGTTAGTAGACAATTGTCTACTAACTTTGTCTTTCCATAAGCTGAGGCCATGATTCTAGTTTGGAGTTTGGAGTTATTGATAGAAAACATTTATCTTTTTTTACTTTCCTTGCCCTATTACCATGGGTAAGGAAAGTATTGCTTTCCAAAAAAAATCAAGGTACCCGAATTTCATATTTTCTATACGTTTTTTTTACCTTCCTTGCCCTATTACCATGGGTAAGGAAAGTATCGCTTTCCAAAAAAAATTAAGGTACCCAAATTTCATATTTATACGTTTCAAGGTCCCCTGAGTCCAAAAAAATGATTTTTGGGTGTTGGTCTGTGTGTGTGTGTGTGTGTGTGGGTATGTATGTGTCTGTGAACACGATAACTCCATTCCTAATCAACCGATTGTCTTGAAATTTTAAACTCAAGGTCCTTATACCATGAGGATCCGACAATAAGGAAAAAATAAAATTCAATTCAAGATGGCGGAAAAAATGGCGGATAATTACTAAAAAACCATGTTTTTCACGGTTTCTCGAAAACGGCTCTAACGATTTTCTTCAAATGTATACCATGGATAGCTATTCACAAGCCCTATCAATTGACATGAGTCTCATTTCTGGGAAAATTGCAGGAGCTCCGTAATATTCTTGAGAAAAATGGCTGATGATTACTAAAAAACCGTGTTTTTCACGATTTTCTCAAAAAAGACTTGACCGATTTTTTTCAAATGTATACCCTGTATAGTTATATATCAGCTCTATTAACTGGCATGAACTTCCTTTCCGGGGAACTGATGGGGGTTCACCCATCTTGAGAAATGGACTTTGTAACCTCCTCTCGTGCATGAGGTAGAGCAGTTCAAAAAGAAACATAGTCGAGAAATTTCCATCTGTAGAACAGCTGTTTTGACGACTTTGGAAAAATATCATCGAATTTCACAATTTACAAAAGGGAAAACGTACTCTGAAAACAATTATATATACACATATACAGAAGTCTGATCGTAGTTTCAAATATGCTGCCGTCAATCGTCATTATGTTATTCCCCTAAATTATTCTTGTTTAAGAATGGGGCTCACAGTTCAATGAGCAAGGAAAGTTGTGTGAGTGTGCCACACCAGATTTTTAATCTGGTGATTAAAATTGCAACAAATATTATTGAAAAAAATTGATTTCTATAATCATGAAAAGTGTTCATTAAAGTCTCATTAAAGAATCATTGAAGTCTAGAACTTAGCTTGATCCGGAGCTCGGAAACCGGCCCACTTCCAACATTCTTCCCACTTCCAACCTGATACAAATACTTCCAAACATGAAACCAAACAAGAAACTTCTATAAAATATTTAATCAAGCCAATACAACGTGGACCTCACTAAAGTCCTAAGTCACTTCTTTACACATTTGGAAGAAAATTATTCCAATTCACATCCAGAAAAAAATACAGCCCTACACTACTTATGAGCGTTTTGGTAGCCTTCAAAGTCAATCACAGAGCTAGAGCACACTAAATCTTGGTACCTACACTGAAATTCACTACGATCTGTCAGCATCAGTACAATCGGAAGGATTGATGCTTCTCATGCGGAATACTGACAGTTTACAGTAAATCTTATTGTAGCTTGCAATGTCAGCGTTAGTTAAATGGCAAGGATTGATGCTATTCATAAGGAAAGCTGACAATTTACGTGAATCTTATTGTAGCTTGCAATGTCAGCATTAGTTAAATGGCAAGGATTGATGCTATTCATAAGGAAAGCTGACAATTTACAGTGAATCTTATTGTAGCTTGCAATGTCAGCATTAGTTAAATGGCAAGGATTGATGCTATTCATAAGGAAAGCTGACAATATACAGTGAATCTTATTGTAGCTGCAATGTCAGCGTTAATTAAATGGCAAGGATTGATGCTATTCAAAAGGAAAGCTGACAATTTACAGTGAATCTTATTGTAGCTTGCAATGTCAGCATTAGTTAAATGAGAAGGATTGATGCTATTTATAAGGAAAGCTGACAATTTGGAGTGAATCTCAGCATAGGTACTTAGCAGTCGGTATTTTGTTTGAAGAGCTCTTCACGGTGCGCTAGATTTTCATTGCGCGCCGTCAAAAATACGCAAGAAATGGGGCGATGATGTTTTTAGAATGTCTAGTAGAGTGTCGTATATTTGACAGAATACTTTGTGGCTGACATGTGACTTGTCACTTCAGAATAGAGTCAACTTCACAACAACTTTTGAGGGCTGTCTGGAAATGTAGCCTATTCTAATATATTCAGTACAATATTGTCGTATATTTAGTAGAATGATTTGTGACAGACATTTGCCACTTTAGAATGAATTTGAGACAGACTATTATGTACTATACTCAGATAATAATTGGTAATATATTTAGAAAGGTTATCAAGCAGTTTATATACTAGTAGTTCTGTGAACGTAGACCTCACGCAGTGTTCTCATCCACAAGTACCTGATTGAAACTATAGACCTTATCGTTGGTTATAAGCACAGTATGTCCACTTTTTGTCGATTCCAACATTTTATATATTTGGAAAGCTGAGAACTTCATCTTTCAGATCATATATATTGTATGTCCATTTTACAATC
>NW_024094691.1:0-9144 GCF_014356525.2 Nilaparvata lugens
TTAATGTATCTTTCCATAAGCAACAGATGCTCTTTTGTATCATCTCAAAAGCAACGTGCTGCATCCGAAAAGATACAGAAGGAGATTCAATGTATCTTTCCATAAGCAACAGATACTCTTTTGTATCTTCTCAAAAGCAACGAGCTGTATCCGAAAAGATGCACATGGAGCTTTAATGTATCTTTCCATAAGCAACAGATGCTCTTCTGTATCATCTCAAAAGAGAGAAGATACACAAAGAGATCTATAGTGAGGTCCATTTTATAATGGCAGTGGATAAAGATAGGAGAATAGCGATGCCGATTCTCTGCATTAATTAATTATATTTCTACACTGTCAAAAACATAATTGGCATCGTTGTGAACCTAGGAAAGGATAGAACCACCGGCTTTGTTGAATGATAGACAAGGATAGCAAAACCAAAGTTGAACAAATACTGTCATTATAACGTGGACCTCACTATAATGTAATGTATCTTTCCATAAGCAACAGATGATCTTCTGTATCTTATCAAAAGCAACGTACTGCATCCGAAAAGATACACAAGGAGATTCAATCTATCTTTCCATAAGCAACAGATACTCTTTCGTATTTTCTCAAAAGCAACGTGCTGCATCAGAAAAGATACACATGGAGTGACAGAATCCAAAGTCAGGGCAGTGGACTGTGAATGATAGTTGGTATTAATACCTACAAATAAATCTTTGAATTCTGTGCATAAAAATACTGATAGCTTGAAGTGTGGTAAGTACGCCAATAAAAGACAAAATGAGTCAACAAGATGAGATTTAATAATAATAAAATAATAGGCAGATGGCCACATACAAAAACAAGTGTAAGTAGATTGAATCGAAAAATCTTGGGACAATTACAACATGTAATAAAAAACGTTAGAGAAATACAAAATTTAAATGAAATTAGGTCAATGACATTAATGACCATTGAAGCCTGACAATAATCGAAAGGTATTATTAATGATACCTGAATTGAGAATATAAATTGAGTGCTACAATAATAAAGTTACTGCTGAAAAATTCAATCTTAATGATTTTAAAAAAGGAATAGTAATAAATGATAATAAGCTGTAGATAGTGCTCGATATATAGAAATGGTTAAATGTTGATTAATACTAACACAAATAATCTTAGAATGATTGGATGTCTCGGTCGACAATAGCACAAGTAAGTAAGTTCAAAAAAATGAAAATGCCTTGGTCGGCATTAACACAAGTAAGTTCAAAGGTCAATGTCATATACATTGAAATAGGCGTCGGTGGCCTTAAAATATCACTTATGAGCTAAAGGTAGCTGTCAAATACAATGAAATAGTTGTTAATATAGAATACATTAATATAGGCGGCATAGGCCTTCAGTGAATTAAATGTCAAGATAGACATCAATAGAACGATCAATAGGCGTCAGTGGCCTTAAAATATCACGTATGAGCTAAAGGTAGCTGTCAAATACAATGAAATAGTTGTTAATATAGAATACATTAATATAGGTGGCATAGGCCTTCAGTGAATTAAATGTCAAGATAGACATCAATTGAACAACTCAGATATGAGGATACGCTTGCAAGCCAAGGGTAGCTATCAACAAAATTGAATGAAGTACATATTATAACCTTGACGTTATGTAGGACAGTGCTCTCAATGAGACATGCACTGTAGCATATTGAATTCATGAAGATAGGCTCGATTGCTAAGGGTATGGACAATTAAATGTTTTTAATTGCCGAAAAAAAGTTGAATGATAGCTACAAAAATCATATGAATGCACATTAAAATGTTTGAATTAGAAATAGAGAACAACGTGGTCCAGTATCGACACGCTGTAGTATTTTCATTCAGTTATGTAATACATGCGTAAATGAAAGTTGATTAAAACGATTTACGTAACCTGAATAAAATTTTGAAGAAGAGATGCAGACAGGCAAGGAATCCACGGTACCCAAAGAACAGGACATCAGCAAAACTGTGAAAAACATGGGTTTTTAGTCATTTGTCCACCATTTTGAATTGAATTTCTTATTGTTGGGTCCTTATGGTATAAGGACCTTTAGTTTAAAATTTCAAGTCAATCGGTTAATTAGGAATAGAGTTATCGTGTTCACAGACATACACACACACAGACCAACACCCAAAAATCATGTTTTTGGACTCAGGGGACCTTGAAACGTATAGAAAACTTGAAATTGGGGTATCTTAATTTTTTTGGAAAGCAATACTTTCCTTACCTATTGTAGTACGGCAAGGAAAGTAAAAAATTAGCGCTCGCTTATTGTTTGTTTTAAAATGATCATATTTTTAGTCATGCTAAGAATTGAGTATTTTGATGGCTCTATTCTCTCCGGAATGAGACTTTTATCAAGGTTTGGAGTGTCTCCAACAGCCGGAATCGGCTATGGCTTTCTTTTGTGAAAGTATGAATCAGAATACATAATAAATGTTCAAATGTATTGATAACGTTGACACTGTAGTCTATTTTTGTGAGGAATTCTTCGTTTTTCCAACTACATACTAACCGAGTGTTGAAAATGGACCCTGTCCGAAAGCACTCCACACACATGAGTAGTTGAAAGAACGTACAAATTCCTCACAAAAATAGACGAATGTCAAAAATTACCAAGATATTTGGAAATTTAAATGCTCTATTCGCAATTTGTTTTGGAAGATCAAACTGAGGATTTTCATAATAAATTTTTTACAAATGTATCTTGTTCCTCATTTACCGCAAAAATTTGAAATTTTACTCTGGAAAACCGGGAGTTACTCATGATTTTTTTATTTTAAAATGGGTGGCCACCCTGTTTATATTTAAGATTTCTCCAATGATTTATTTATATTTTCTTGCAGTGGGTGAGTTGGATGGATAGAGTGAGCTGGGAGTCACTGTCACTGTTCAATCGGTGTTTGTCTGATATCCTGCACAAACTCAGCCTCAACAAAATTCCTGGCAAACATTTGGATTTGACTGTTGGGTTGGCAATATTTATAAATTCTATCTTTGAAACACTAGTTGTACTTTCTCTTCCAATAATTCCGGTCGAATTAATTCAATTTCAATAATAATAATAGTTGGCCTCAACATCTCCCCTTGGAGCTAACCCGTTCCACCACATGGCACCTTGAATCTTCCTTCAAATACTAAGAGATATTTTCTATTCATAATAAATTCCATAAACCAATGTTGTAGCCAATAAGGTAGTGTTCTCGAAACTATAGACTGCATATTAGTCTCTTCCACTGTCCCAAACAAATTTGCTCTGTGACAAAGTGACTATACTCTGTCCAGACTGCCATGAGCGCTGAAAGATTAAGCCGACCCTTGCTCCCCCACGCGCAGGCACACACGCCAGGCCCACCTGCGCCATTGATATTCTATGTATACTACTTAGTATACAGGTAGACAGACCGTCCCTTTCGTCCCTTTACTCACACACACAAAAGGAGACTGCGTTTGTGTGTGTGTGTGAGTAGTAGGAGGGTCGGCCTAATCATTCAGAGCTCATGCCAATTTGGACAGAGTATAGTATAGTCCGGGTCTTGTAGCTTTGTCTATCGGCGGAGTCCCACTACACTACAATACTACCCGTTTGAAAGTTTAAAAACATCGAACATTTATGAAAATGTATCTTTCCATAAGCAACAAATGCACTTTTGTATCTTCTCAAAAGCAACGTGCTGCACCCGGAAAGATACACATGGAGCTTTAATGTATGTATCTTTCCATAAGCAACAGATGCTCTTTTGTATCGTCTCAAAAGCAACGTTTTGCATCCGAGAAGATACACAAGGAGTTTTAATGTATCTTTCCATAAGCAACAGATGCTCTTTTGTATCTTCTCAAAAGCAACGAGCTGTATCCGAAACTTTGCACATGGAGCTTTAATGTATCTTTCCATCAGCAACAGATGCTCTTTTGTATCATCTCAAAAGCAACGTACTGCATCCGAGAAGATACACAAAGAGATCTATAGTGAGGTCCATTTTATAATGGCAGTGGATAAAGATAGGAGAATAGCGATGCCGATTCTCTGCATTAATTAATTATATTTCTACACTGTCAAAAACATAATTGGCATCGTTGTGAACCTAGGAAAGGATAGAACCACCGGCTTTGTTGAATGATAGACAAGGATAGCATAACCAAGGTTGAACAAATACTGTCATTATAACGTGGACCTCACTATAATGTAATGTACCTTTCCATAAGCAACAGATGATCTTCTGTATCTTCTCAAAAGCAACGTGCTTCATCCGAAAAGATACACAAGGAGATTCAATGTATCTTTCCATAAGCAACAGATGCTCTTTTGTATCATCTCAAAAGCAACGTTTTGCATCCGAGAAGATACACAAAGAGATCTATAGTGAGGTCCATTTTATAATGGCAGTGGATAAAGATAGAAGAATAGCGATGCTGATTCTCTGCATTAATTAATTATATTTCTACACTGTCGAAAACATAATGGCATCGTTGTAAAATCTGACAAAGCATTTATTGGAACGGTTTCACTTGTTATTCGTTCTGCTACTACGTAGACATCATGTCGTCATCATGTCTGTCTGTCTGCACGCTATGTCTTTTGTGCATCTGCGCTGACCAGTGACGTCTCAGTCGCGGTTTTTTGCCACTGCTCTAATCAGCTGGTTTTCTATACTTTTATTCGTATTTTTTCGTCGGATTGTTTGCCGTTGCAATTTTAATATTTGTGCTATTCGATTTTTTAGAATTTAATCTTGTCTTTTGGCATCTTACCTTTTAGTTATTTGCCAATTTTTCACCAAACGTTTGTGGACGTTTCACGTACATGGCTACATTTCCGCCTTCTCGTTTTTGTTGCTAGCGTCTTTAGTTTTTCCCGTCTATCTATTCATGGAGGTCGGCGAGTGTGCTTCCTGCGCTCGGTCCAAACCTTTCATCTGAATTCATCGGACTTACAAAACCTTTTTAAAGTGTGAATTATTCTTCAAATTAATTCGTTTGTTCTATTCTTCAGTGTGATTCAATTATTCATCGAGTTCTTCACTCAATTACTCTGTTAAAATTGGATAAACTTTGTCTAATATTGCAACCTTGTGTGAGCGTTTCATCGCTATTCATTTGATCTACAAAACCTTTTTAAAGTGTGAATTATTCTTCAAATTAATTCGTTTGTTCTATTCTTCAGTGTGATTCAATTATTCATCGAGTTCTTCACTCAATTACTCTGTTAAAATTGGATAAACTTTGTCTAATATTGCAACCTCCTGTGAGCGTTTCATTGCTATTCATTTGATTTACAAAACGTTTTTAAAGTGTGAATTATTCTTCAAATTAATTCGTTTGTTCCATTCTTCAGTGTGATTCAATTATTCATCGAGTTCTTCACTCAATTACTCTGTTAAAATTGGATAAACTTTGTCTAATATTGCAACCTCGTGTGAGCGTTTCATCGCTATTCATTTGATCTACAAAACGTTTTTAAAGTGTGAATTATTCTTCAAATTAATTCGTTTGTTCCATTCTTCAGTGTGATTCAATTATTCATCGAGTTCTTCACTCAGTTACTTTGTTAAAATTGGATAAACCTTGTCTAAAATTGCAACCTCGTGTAAGCTTCAGTTGCCATTTTTCTACAATTGGCTTCACCTCGTGAACCTCAAACTTTCAAATGCATCATCTCTACTGTTTGGAAATCAATCCAAAAATTCCACAATTTGAAGATCGGATTATTCGTTTGGAATTCTACTCGCTCCAGCCTACTTTTCCATTGGGGGATTCGCCTGCTGTAATGGACGTTTCCATGCTTGTCATCGCATGGCCTGATCATTTCATCGCTTGCTGATGTTCTGTTCCTGTTGGTATTGCGGAGTCGTTGCCTGTCTGCCTGGCCGCATCTCCTCTTCAAAATTTTATTCAGGTTATGTAAATCGTTCTTTTCAATTTTCATTTACGTATGCATCATTATTGTTTTATTAATGTCTATCTTGACATTCAACTCACTGAGGCCACTGACGCCTAATTATTATTTTATTAATGTCTATCTTGACATTCAACTCACTGAGGCCACTGACGCCTACTTATTATTTTATTAATGTCTATCTTGACATTCTTTCACTGAGGCTACCGACGCCTACCTATTGTTTAGTTAATGTCTAGCTTGACATTCATTTCACTGAGGCCATCGACGCCTATTTATTTATTGGATTTGACAGCTACCCTTGGCTTTACAAGTGATTCATTGAAGGCCACTGTCGCCTATTACTCGTTCTAATTGATGTCTGTCTTGACATTCAATTCATTGAAGGCCCATGTTGCCTATATTTACCCGGATAATCTTCATTATACTTATTAGCTACCCTTAGCTTTTAAGTGTTATTCTAAGGCCAGTGACGCCTATTAACTATTTAGTTAATGTCTATCTTGACATTCATTTTACTGAGGCCATCGACGCCTATTTATTTATTGGATTTGACAGCTACCCTTGGCTTTACAAGTGATTCATTGAAGGCCACTGTCGCCTATTACTCGTTCTAATTGATGTCTGTCTTGACATTCAATTCATTGAAGGCCCATGTCGCCTATATTCAACCCGGACTGTCCTCATTTGTATTTATTAGCTACCCTTAGCTCTTAAGTGATATTTTTAAGGCCAGTAACGCCTATTAATTGTTAGGTCGAAATCTATTTTGACATTCAAATCACTGAAGGCCTATGCCGCATATATTTTTTATGTATGTTATTTGCTGAGCATTTTTTACAGCTTATTGTCATTTTTTAATCATTATTATTGTACCTTAGTAATAACTTTCATTATTGCACTCAATTTATATTCATTTCAGGTATCATTATTAATACCTTTGCATTTATTGCAATATCATTAATACCAATATCATTAATAATTTAATATCATTAATACCTTTGCAGTTATTGTCAGACCTCAATGGTCATTAATGTCATTGACCTAATTTCATTTAAATTTTGTAGTTCTCTACATTATTTCACATGTTGTAATTTTCCCAAGATTTGACAATTGCCTTTGTATGTGGCCATCTGCCTATTATTATTTTATTGATCTCAAAATATTTGATTCAATGTTTGTATGTGGCCACCTGCCTATTATTATTTTATTGATCTCAAAATATTTGATTCAATCTTTGTATGTGGCCATCTGCCTATTATTATTTTATTGATCTCAAAATATTTGATTCAATCTTTGTATGTGGCCATCTGCCTATTATTATTTTATTGATCTCAAAATATTTGATTCAATGTTTGTATGTGGCCATCTGCCTATTATTATCTTATTATTATTAAATCTTATCTTGTTGATTCATTTAGTCTTTTATTGGCGTACTTACCCCAATTCAAGCTATCAGTATTTTTATGCACAGAATTCAAAGATTTGTTTGTAGGTATTTATACCAACTATCATCCACAGTCCACTGCCCTGCCCTTGGATTCTGTCAATCGTTGTGAACCTAGGAAAGGATAGAACCACCGGCTTTGTCGAATGATACAAAAGGTATCATTCTTTGTCGAATGATAGCAAAACCAAGTTGAACAAATACTGTCATCATAACGTGGACCTCACTATAATGTATCTTTCCATAAGCATAGATGATCTTCTGTATCTTCTCAAAAGCAACGTTTTGCATCCGAAAATATACACATGGAGATTTAATGTATCTTTCCATAAGCAACAGATTCTCTTTTGTATCTTCTCAAAGGCAATGAGCTGCTTCCGAAAAGATACTCAAGGAGCTTTAATGTATCTTTCCATAAGAAACAGATGCTCTTTTGTATCATCTCAAAAGCAACGTTTTGCATCCGAGAAGATTGACAAAGAGTTCTAATGTATCCTTTCATAAGCAACAGATGCTCTTTTGTATCTTCTCAAAAGCAACGTGCTGCATCCGAAAAGATACACAAGGAGTTTCAATGTATCTTTCCATAAGCAACAGATACTCTTTTGTATCTTCTCAAAAGCAACGAGCTGTATCCGAAACTCTGCACATGGAGCTTTAATGTATCTTTCCATAAGCAACAGATGCTCTTTTGTATCATCTCAAAAGCAACGTTTTGCATCCGAGAAGATACACAAGGAGCTTAATGTATCTTTCCATAAGCAACAGATGCTCTTTTGTATCATCTCAAAAGCAACGTATTGCATCCGAGAAGATACACAAAGAGTTCTAATGTATCATTCCATAAGCAACAAATGCTCTTTTGTATCTTCTCAAAAGCAACGTGCTGCATCCGAGAAGATACACAATGAGCTTTAATGTATCTTTCCATAAGCAACAGATGCTCTTTTGTATCATCTCAAAAGCAACGTATTGCATCCGAGAAGATACACAAAGAGTTCTAATGTATCATTCCATAAGCAACAGATGCTCTTTTGTATCTTCTCAAAAGCAACGTTTTGCATCCGAGAAGATACACAAAGAGATCTAGAGTGAGGTCCATTTTATAATGGCAGTGGATAAAGATAGGAGAATAGCGATGCCGATTCTCTTCATCATTTAATTATATTTCTACACTGTCAAAACATAATTCGCATTGTTGTGAACCTAGGAAAGGATAGAACCACCGGCTTTGTCGAATGATAGACAAGGATAGCAAAACCAAAGTTGAACAAATACTGTCATTATAATGTGTACCTCACTCTAATGTATCTTTCCATAATCAACAGATACTCTTTTGTATTCTCTCAAAAGCAACGTGCAGCATCTGAAAAGATACACATGGAGATTCAATGTATCTTTCCATAAGCAACAGATACTCTTTTGTATCTTCTCAAAAGCAACGTGTTGCATCCGAAAAAATACAAAAGGAGCTTTTTGGAGTTAAGTCCTTCTAGCAAAACACAGTCTATCAGCTGACATTCGTTTAACATGCTCTTTGCATTGTTGGTGATACGTTGCAGCTCTCTCATTCATGAAGAATTGCTGTGGAGGAAGCTTTCTCCATCCACGCATCTAGGGTCTCTGAAGCCTGATGTTTTTGCAAAGCCGTTAATATTACCCCGTGAACCATACCTTGTCTATATGCAGTTTCAAAGTCACGGAGGCAAAGCAACGGGACGCGTACTGTAAGTCTCAACTCACACTTACGCGACTCAGGTCGAGAAGAGACACGACTCTAGTCGAGAGCA
>NW_024094692.1:0-8959 GCF_014356525.2 Nilaparvata lugens
AGTCAGAACCAATTTCTTCATGCAAAATTTCCTTGTGCTAGATACAGGTGGCCCAAACCTCGTATTTTCGGCTCATTTTCCAGTTTTCAGCTATTCTGCCAATCTCGTAATCGGACAGAAAAATTTGCTCTCGCCTTTTTTCTAGATTATGAAATTCTGAATAAAATGAGTTCATTCGGAACTCTCTATCTCCATTAAGTACTGAGTTATGATTTGTTTAAAATGAGTGAAATTTAAAGAAAAAATCAATTCTGATGAATTTAGTTTTTGATCAAGAATATCTTCCGATTGTTACCATTTAGATGTTCATTCAAAATCCCTCTGGCGTATTTTTGTGCTCTACACTCTGAGATCAGGTAGAGCGCTCTATCTCATATAGATTCCCAGGTACATCTGACAATAATGCTCATTGTATTGTGAAAACACCTAATTTCAGCTCCAACCTCAACACCAACTACATAGTCTTCACATTGATCTTTCGCACAATGACATAAGTTCATGAGATTATGTTCTATGAGAACACCCGTTAGATGCACTTCATTTCAGTATTTCCTAGTGGAGAGGCGCGCTTAAGGACACCTCAAGGATCAAAATTTCAAACCACTTCTGACCCACTGCTCAGATTTCATCGTTTACACTCATCTCGGCTCGTCCAGGCGGTCCAAAATCATGCATCATGAGCAAATTCGGTCGAAAAGTGGAAAATTTATTGTTGAGTGTACTAAGGCCCAGCTTTGTTTGATTTATGTATACTATTTATGAGTGTGGAATTGAATTGAATTTGTTAACTATTGAATGTGTACTCACTTTCATTTGACGCACTTGTCGAATTCAGCGTCAGAGGTGACGCAAAGCGTCATGCGGTTGACGGACACTGACGCCGACAGAATGGTGTCCAGGGACGGCCAAGGTAGCCGGCGTACGTTTGCCTTGTCTCATCGAGGGCCTCAGTCGATTGCCGAGTCCTGCAAGCAATTACATCAACAGTGTATATCAACATCAGCATAGACAGCTCATATCAATTCATTACGATTATGGAACGATAACGAACAATCGATAATAATATCAAAGTTTAGGGTTTCAGAAAATGAATTTATAATCAGAGTAAAATATACGATAATTGAAATGAAAATGAAAAAATCTGGTGTGGCACACTCACACAACTTTCCTTGCCGTTATAAAAATTGATCAACTGACGCTAGTGTTCCCGCGCAACTCAAGTCTACTATTTAAAGATCTAAGCAGCTGATGACAGGACAATAACGCTGCAGACACATGAAGTCTGCTATCTCTTCATGGTGAATGATTTAATAGAATCATAGTTTGCAATTTAATAATTTATTTTCTTGAATTTCATTTTCCCATTTTAGCCGCCATCTTGAATTGCTTTGATCGAAATTGTTCGTGTCGGATCCTTATAGGTAAGGACCTTAAGTTTCAAATTTCAAGTTATTCCGTTAATTGGGAGATGAGATATCGTGTACACAGACGCACAGACGCACATACACTCATACACACACCCACACACACACACACACATACATACATACAACAGACCAATACCCAAAAACCACTTTTTTGGACAGGGGACCTGAAACGTATAGAAATTTAGAAATTTGGTACCTTAATTTTTTCGGAAAGCAATTCAATGAAATTATGAAGCATGTATTTATTTCATAAATTAAACTAATTCATAACAAATTGTGAAATCGTTAGGAATTACATTACTCAACAAATAAATAATTAATGTGTGCAGTAATTTGAATTATCATATAATCTATACTATAATAGGTAAAGAACTGGCTTATACACGTACGGGATAGAAAATTATGTTTGACACATCATCACGTTTCAACTACTGACTGATTACTTGAAATTTTGCATATAGATTCTTATTAAACGAGGATGGTTATAGGCCTATTTTCAATTCTTCAAGATTTCATTTCGTCAAATTTTCAGTTGTCAAGTTTGAAAATACCCTTGCGGAGCACGAGTTACCTGCTAGTTTATAATAATGAAATATTACTTAATTTAAAGAACAATTAAAATGATCAAATATCCTTTCTTATTATGAAACCGATTTGTCCAAAAATGCGATTGTTAAAGTTGGTTCTTTAATATTTTCTGGTTCTAAGATATTTACTGTCTGGATATTTAACACTATGATTTGAATATTGATAAAACCAAACTTAACTTGCGTTCTGGCATTCAATTTTCACTAATACTAATAATACTGAGGGTGATGCCCCATAAGCTCTCAGGCTTGTGCGTGGGTAATGAGTGAGAGATGACGACTACTTTTTAGGTAGACGGGACCGACGGCATTATTACGAAACGTAAATTTTTACGAAGAACGAAATAATGAAATTTAATTACACGAATATTAATATATAGGCCGAATTTCCTATATAGTCCAGTCAAAGAAAGGTTATAGAGGGAAATGTTTGGAACAATTTTTGACCCCGCAGTTCTGTTTAGGGTAATAAGGCGGTAAACATATCAAAAGTCCCCACCACTACCCCTGTGCTAAGAGGGTGGCGTGGTTCAAGGTACCATTTTTTTGTTTCTCGCATATAACTGGAAAACTAGTATCTTACGGACAAAACTATTATATACAAAATTGAAGCTTACATAATTTCCTACAATATTCATCCCTCAACTTTTTCTATATCTTCTCTAGTTTTCGAGATATCCGCTCTTGAAGGTGTGCCATTTTTGAAAAAAAAAAACACGTTTTCCTCCATTTTTTTCTATTTATGCTCTTATAACTTTTTAAAAATCGATAGGAAAAATTCATGCTGATTATACGCTTATAGAGCATTGAATTCTCTTCAATTTGATGTATAACTTCACACTAACTTTTACTAATTTCCCTACACCTTTTGCAGCAGTTTTAGTGTTGAGTGTGAAATCTCCATTTTTGCAACAATAGACCAATTGACAAAGGAATTTGGAGGTAATGTTTTAACACAATTTTTGACTTTGCAGCTTTGTTAAGACTATTAGGAGAAGAAGTCACCATTCCTAACTCATGTGCTAAGGGGATGAGGGTGGTTTATAGAAACAAAAAACTAATTCGCCAAAACTGGCGCAAACAAACGCCATTATAGCGTGGACCTCTGCTGAGTGGTAACAGTTGAAACAGAACTCATGGAAATCAGGCCTATATTTTCACAGTGCCGGTCACTGATGTGTGCGAATCTATAGTGAGGTCCACGTTATAATGACAGTATTTGATCAACTTTGGTTTTGCTATCCTTGTCTATCATTCGACAAAGCCGTGGTACTATCCTTTTCTAGGTCCACAACGATGCCAATTATGTCACTGTAAAGTTGGACCACTGGGAAAGAAAATGCAGGAGACAAGGATGAGGTGGTTGGGCATGTACAGCGACGAGAGGAGGATTATGTTGGACGAAGAGTGCAGGATTTGGTTTTGGATGGTGTGAGAGGACGAGGTAGACCAAAGATGAGTGGGGAGATAGAATAGCGGCTGACTTGCGGGAGAGTGGTTGGAGGAGAGAGGAAGCATTGGATAGGGCTTGTGGAGAGGCAACTAAGAGGAAGGAATGCCGACCCCATTAAATGGTATAAGGCACAGCCAAAGAAGAAGAAGAAGAAGAACTGCCATTATGTTTTTGACAGTGTAGAAATATAATTAATTAATGCAGAGAACCTGCACCGCTATTCTTCTATCTTGATCCACTGCCATTATAACGTGGACCACACTATAGCATGGATGGGTTTAGTGTGAAAAATACCTGAATAAGTAGACTGTGCCTGTAGCCGTAGCGTGGAGCCGACTCGAACAGATGGAACAAATGGTCGGTTGTGTTGACGAATGGCAGGACATTGGCCTCGGTGTATGGTGAGAAGCTGGGTGGAGTCGTTGAAGACGAGGAGTAATCATTGTAAGCGTTGAAACCATTGTAGCTGGACGTCGTTGTTTGAAACGTTACATTTGGCGCCGGTGATCCGTACAGTTGTATCGCTTTCTGCAAATCATTCAAGTAAATCAAATCAAGTTTTATTCAATGACATCACTTACATGACAAATTCCGTTACACAAATTATATTACAGATCATTGAATACAATACTGTTTGCTTAAGAAAAATCTTGTCTGCAAGAATCAAATCAAATTTTTAATTTAATTTTTTTTGTGTTTACAATGTAAATTGGACAAGTGAAGGAAACATAACCTAACTAAACCTATTTTTTGGACTGTGTCATCACCTAGATTTGCAAGAAAAAAAATAACACAAAATAATTTTTATTTTATTCTTTATTGATTGATTTAATATAAGTACATCATCAAAATGATAGGGAGAGAAAAAATAAAGTAACCTTGTGCTATTCCTCTCCCAAATTTAGATACGGTTGCACATAGTCCGAAATAGGTTAAGGGCCGGTTTCCGAGCTCGGGATTTAGTCAAGTTCTAGACTTTAAACAGCTGAAGTCAGAAAATTGGCTTTCCAAAACGGGGCGTAGTCGCAGTTTTTATTTCCTCATTTCTATATCGGACACGTTTTTCCTTGACGAAATTAAACATTTCTAAATAGTTCCAAACAGCTGAAACTTTACACTACTTTCTCTTATTTATTTTGTGTTCAATTTTCTAGTTTTTTGAAATTAATTCAAACGTGACTTTGACATTGACTACGACTACGCCCCGTTTTGGAAAGCCAATTTTCTTACTCCAGCTGTTTAAAGTCTAGAACTTAGCCAATCCCGAGCTCGGAAAACGGCCCTTAGTTTGTGTTTGTAGTTGTTCACTTCACACAAATTTTAGTTCTTAATTATTTTCACAAAGTGATTTTAATTTAGATGCTTCAAAACCAAAGATAGATATAACATAGATAGTACTGCCTTATTATTATTTAGCGTATGGCAGATACACAACAAATATATAGCTCATGAGTCTAAAATGCCTAGATACACTGTATTTTTCCAATTTCTTAGCTGTGTATTTTCGGTCAGGAGAAAAACATACTGCCTAGTATTTTATCTATCAATGTTTTCACATCGTTTTTTACATAAATAAATAAATAAATATAGAATCAATTATCATTTTCACTTGCATTAAAGAGAGGAAATTACATTTAGAGAGCTAGTATGAAAATTCCAGTCCTGGAGTGAGATTTACGTTTATAGAGTTAGCGGAATGATAGTACTACAGAGTTGTCGATTCTCTGTGTTATCATTGCCTTCTACTATAGCTGATTCCAGTAATCTTATGCAACATTTAAAAAGAATATTTGAGAATTTTCATTCCATTCTAAGGTTGGATTGTTTGAAGTTTGATTTTGTGGATCAAATAGTACTTTTCAAGAGCATAATAATTAATTTATTTTAGCAGTAGCAAAAAACGTTTCTATTTCTCTTTTAATAAAAATATAAACATTGTGTATTTATTTCAACAACTAGTAGAAGAACTAGAAATAAAATACAGCAAATGAATCTCACCCTCATGAAAAGCTGGAATTTCCTCTTGAGAGAAAACTCAGTGGCTGAGCTAGTGACAATAGCATGAGTGGGTACTTCTCCCCAGTTGCATTCTTTGAACATTTCCACGGGCTTTTTCGAGCCGTCCTTGCACAGAAGTTCGAAATCGGCTGTTGTTAGCGAAACTGAAAACACAAAATATTGAATCAATTTCGGCCCAAAAACTCAACGGCAAATTACCTAAAGATGATCACTCTGAATGAACCAATCAAGTTGAGACTTTGACAAAATTATTTAGGACCGGTTTCCGAACTCGGGATTTAGCTAGTTCTAGACTTTAAACAGTTGGAGTCAGAAAAGTGGCTTTCCGAAACGGGATAGTGGCAGTACACGTTTAAATTAAATTTCGAAAAACTAGAGAATTAGACACAAAATAATTAAGAGAAAATAGTGTAAAGTTTCAGCTATTTTGAATTATTTAGGAATGTTTCGTTTGTCAAGGAAAAACATTTCCAATTATAGAAATGAGAAAAAAGATTATCATAAAACTACGACTACGCCATAGCCACCTCTAATACAAGGACGCGACCTACGATGTGCAACGGTCGCAGTGTAGGCCTACAATCTAATACAAGATTGGTGAAAAAGATTAGCTGGTATTTAATAAATCTTTTTCACCTATCATGTATTAGATTGTAGGCCTACACTGCGACGTTGCAATATCGTAGGCCGCGGCCTTGTATTAGAGGTGGCTATGCTACGCCCCGTTTTGGAAAGCCAATTTTCTGACTCCAGCTGTTCAAAGTCTAGAACAGCTAAATCCCGAGCTCGGAAACCGGCCCTTGAAGAATTCAACAAAGTTTTGAGCTAACTAATTGCAGGGTTGGTAATCTGCAAGTTAATATTGTGATTTGTGAATAAAATGAATAGAATATGAATAAATGAATTCCAATATTTTTTGCAATTGTGAAGGAAAGTTTTGTTTGGATTTGTATTTGGAAATTGATCAATCTGATAAATTCAAAATTGTAGTAGATAATTTTTAGGACTCAAATTGTGTACGAATTATCATTTAAGTTACGTAAGTAGCATAACCTTTAGACGGTATTCCAAATTAAGGTTGAACATTTTGGGCAAATGCCTGTTGTTTTTACCTAATTGTATTTGCATATGAATAATAATACATACATAAATACATATATAAATTTTCGAATCATTGTTATATCTTATATGTATTCTATACTCTGAATAAAACAAGTTCAAACTTGACAGACAAACTATCGTGTTACCAAATTTTGCAAAATTTCAATATTTTCTTGCAAGTTCACATGACTGGATAGTAGTCAAATTGTCAACTCTGCTTGACTGTGTTGTCAAATGATTAAATCCATATGGGCTTGCCTGAGGGGATTGAGGATTGAGGATGGACTTGGCTGACGAAGACGGTTACAATGAACGACCGTATTCGCCCGAGTTGACGGCCGGCAGATTCGACCGATCCAACTCCGAACGGATCGTTGAATACGTTCCAGTGAACGGTTACTCTAATAATTATAACCAACGACATCAAATAAAGATGGGAAGCAGTTGGCTTTTTGTTGTCTGACAAGTTACCACTCAAATAAGTTGAGATTCATGCGTCTTGACTCCCAGAATATAATTTGAGTTTCAAAATCGCTGCCCAGTAGTTCGAAACCAACCAGAAGTAGCAGGTAGTAGGTGCATTCATCTCTCATCTTGGTAGAGAGTTAGTGGGAAGTATATGTTAATATTCTTTCCGAAGAATGGACATTGATATGTCCAAAGCTCCGCCAATTTATGTAGATGCATAACAATATAATTATCTATAGTTATTATATTACAAATTGCTTTTTCATATCATATACAGTTCAATAATTATTTTCTTAGTTTATATTACTAAATTCATCTATAATTTTGCTGTATTGTAAGCTATTTATATAGTGTATACCCAGTATATATTGTAATCTACATAAAGTACTCAATCAATCATCTTCATCACCCTATCCATTACCCATGTACAATCTTGATCTTAAGAACAGATCTTAAGAATTATATAGAACAGAAAATTCTTCTGAACTTATGAGGGAATCTAAGCACAGTACGCTTCCCGTAGCTTCACCTCTGTGACCTTCAAACGGCATATAGCACTACTCTGTTTTCAACCGTAAAATTTAAAATTCTCAGTTTTCGTTGTTTTTAGTGACAATGGACTAAATTTTAGAAAAGTGAAACCATAACCCTATTTCGGACTTGTTATCTAAATTTGGGAGAGAAATAGTACAAGAGTATCCTATTTTTCTCTCCCAATCAGTGCTACTTTATAGAAATTATAAATAAATAACAAAATAATAAATAAATAACCTCCGTAAACAAAGCCATAGTGCATGACAGGTGGTTGATGGTACTGTACCTGTGTCAGCACAGGCAGGGCTCCTACACCAATAAAACCACTAGCTGATATAGATCAGCTGAAATATTAACATATTTTTATTGGTGTAGGTGCCCTACATGTGCTGACGTCACCAGAATGCACTATGGCTTTGTTACGGAGGGAGTGCGAGTGCATATAGGCAAGGTGTGATTCGCGGGGTAATATTCCTACTTTTATACAAAACCTACGCTCTAGAGGACCTAGATGGAGGAAGCTCCCTACACATAAGATTCTTCATGAATGATAAAGATGCAACGTATCACAACAATGGAAGAGCATTTGAACGAATGTCAGCTGATAGGCTGTGGTGTGGCAGAGACGTAACTCAAAAAGCTCCTTGTGTATCTTTTCGGATGCAACACGTTGTTTTTGAGAAGATACAAAAGAGCATTTGTTGATTAGAGAAAGAAAATACATTTTCAGAATGTCGATGTTTTTGAACGGGTAGTATTGCAGTCTAGTGGCCCTCCGTCGATATCAAAGCTACAGACTCGGACTATAATACAGGGTGATCAAAAGTATTTATAACAATAGCAAGGTGTTAATCTACTAAACTTACGTGTACATTCATTACAGTAGAGGGGGAAAGAAGTGGGAGTAACTTGTCGAACGGGTTTCCAAACAGAACACAATCTTCAGCTAGAACAGAACGCAGGTACTGCGGAGAGACTTTTTGATAGCCCGGTAGTATAGTTTCAATACTATTTTGATTGATATGCTCGGTTTTCATCGTGGTTAACTTTTATGATATTATTTTCCCCAGGGCGAAGCCCTGATCTAGATCAGTTCGCAGTTGTACTTTCATAATCTTACAACAATAAATTCATTTATACATTGATGGATACAATATCATTCTCAACTAAAATGATTGGGAAAGGAACAACAGGCTTAAAGCCCAAAACTGTTCCTTTACCAAATTTAGATAGAAATTGTTCAAAAATAGGTTATGCTTATCACTTCATAAGTTTTGTCCATATTTGAGTCAAAATATTATATAAACTAGGAATTTAGAATTTAGATAAGTTGAAAACCAAATTAGATAAAATATTTCACTAAATCATTG
>NW_024094693.1:0-9170 GCF_014356525.2 Nilaparvata lugens
TCGTAACTACGCTGAAACCCTTTTCTCCAGTTATTAACACACGGGTTGTTTATTATAGGTACTGTGTAGGACGAGTCTGTACTATGAGCTGCTATGTCGTCATCAGATGATGGCAAAATGACAGGCTCGTGGCACATTTTTTGTCATAGCAATTTGAAGCTCAGCACACTTGTTCCACGGGATTACTCTCGACAGCAATCAGATCCTGTTAGCAGATATTCCCTAATCTAGACGAGCAGTCGCCCGTATATCCTCATCTATTTATCACTCTGCATATTAATCCGGCTTATTGAATCCAATTCGAGCACATTTTCTGAACATAATTCTGTAAATAATTGAACTATAATCATGTCGGTTGGCTTTTGAAAATTATATTATATTTTCGAGGTAGACCTGAAATAATCATTAAGGTGCGTAATAGTATATTTCGCACCTAGGGTCGAAAATGTACGTTTTCCGGCTCGAGATCGCGGTTTCAAGTTCGAGACGAAGTCGAGAACTTGAAGCGTTCGAGAGCCTGAAAACATTTTTGCCCGTGTTGCGAACGCTATTTTCGCCACACCAAAAAAAACTTCCCAGTATTTGAGAAATTGAAAAATAATATAATTCAAACAGCCTATTTTGATAGTTTGAATTGGTTATGACAACTTTTACTGTCAATTAATTTCAATATTACTAATTAATAATTTACAATAGTGACCATATTTTATACTATTAATATTGAATAATTGTTTGAATTTTTATAGCTCGCGCTTTGTGCCCGGTGCAATATCTCATGGATAGATGGATTAATAGAATTTTCATTACTATTTTGAAATAATGTGATGAAAAATTAATATAATTGCATATTTTACAGTTTTGTCTCAAAATATATCTAAAAAATTGATTGAAAATAAACACAAAAAATGAAAGTTTTTTGATCAGCTGTTTTAGGACACTTGAAATTTGGCCAATCTGAATTTCGTCAACAATGCTTGTTGTCATCGACTTAGGAAGTTTAGGTTACAAGTTCTATCCTACTCTGGAAATCGAATTGAATAGTTTCAATATATATCTCATCTGTATTCCATTTATCCAAATAAAATGATAGTATATTATTGCAGAATACTTTATTCAATTCTAGAAGCATAAACTGATTCCGTTTCAAAAAACTATTTGTAAAAACGTTCAGCACCATGGATATTGCCCAAGTAGTTCCAAAATTATCCACAAGGTTTCGTGATAAACGAAGTACTATTAGGTTAGATTCTATTATACTCTGAAAATTGAATTTAATACCTAGTTTATAATAATATCTATTTGTATTTCATTCATCCAAATAAAATGATAGTATCTTAATGCAAAATACTTTATTCAATTCTAGAATATAAACTGATTCCGTTTCATAAGCTTTTTGTAAACACGTTCACATCGAATCAGAATCAGCTGACTTCAAGGTTATTTTACAGCCCTAGGGCCGTAAAAATTTTACCGGCCTGGTCAGAAAACAATCACTTTCGGCCTCCATATGACGCACGTAAACCAGCTCATTACATCCAAGTGGGGCGAAAAAATTAAGTTCCCGAACACGCGCTTTTCACTTCTCAGTTGGGATCAGCTGATGAGTTCATTATTCGCACAGAACAGATATAATAAACATAGCATCAGCTGATGAAAAGTGAAATGGACATGCTAGTGACCTTAGTGAACATGCGATGCAAGTCCTTCTTGATACAGTGAAAATAATTATAATTTGTTCATTCATATTAAAAAATTCATCCTGTATTATATGTTGTCAAGTCTTTTCTCACTCATGCTGTAGGTACATCACTGAAAATTTATTATGTTCACTGATAATTCAACATATAAAAATTCAAATTCAACATATACGAATAAAAAATAATGATTGTAAGACCTTCTCTTCCCATCACTCGTGAACGAAAATTATCATGGGACAAACCATACTATAATTTTAATTTTTTATTACTGTTTGTACAATATAGTTATGAAACAGCATTCTATATTGAAATTCGTTTAGCTCTATTCTTGTCGCCAATGACACAGGCAACGTGTTCACCACAATTTATCAGCTTTCCACTTGAACTTTCAAATAAACAACAGAAACGTCGGTTTTATTTGTTGCAGTAAAAATGATAATATATTTTATTCAAATCGACTATACTTGGTCTTTCTGTTGTTGGATTTTCACGTTTTCACTAGTTCTCTCTGGACAAATTATTGCGCAACTATTGTGAATACTACTTGAAAATTGAACGATAAACTTTGGCCTGGGAAATAATTCAAGGAAAATTGCTAGCATTTCATATTGGGATGAGCTATTTGTGCTGAAACTGAGTTACAACCACGACCAAGTCTATCAAATTGATTGTTATGGTCTCAGTGGACCATCTCCTCCTCCCCCCTCCCACCGCCAGGTCTACTGGCGCCATCTAGTTGACAACGCTGTTATCAGCCCTTATTATTTCTAGCAGACAATGAGAAACGACGACAAATGCTGCCACTGACAGGGCCAATGAACATTGTTTTCCTTCCATCCACCACTAACATCATTATTATTGTTGCAGGTCCACATTTTTGGTCTCTGACCATCAACCATAAGATAGGGTTAAACTTAATTACCACACTAGAATACCATGGACTATCATCATCAAATGAATTGATAATGATGAGATAATTTCATAGATGATAGAATGCCCTACTAATAATTTTTATTATTAATTTTATCTGTTTATTTGTTTCTCATTATTTCATTGTTCGAGTAACAATAATATGAATAAAATGTGGAACGTTCTGTTTGGTTCTATAGCGCCACTTGGATACAGATACAATATCAATGAAGATTATTTGTAGGCATCTCATAACTATAAAAAACTCATCAACACCATCACCTCATTCGATTATTATAGTCAAGCTTACTTTCGTTGGAATTTTCATCTTACGATACAGCTATCATACTGATATCACGTTATAAATATGATCAGAAATAAAATTGAAATCCTTTTCATACACATTTATACTTATAGTATTTTGAAATAACTAACATACATAAAACATATTGCCTTCTATAAATAATTAGAGTGAAGCTTCTTTTTTTGGTTGATCATTACAAACTTTTTTGTAGAGGCTCTTGTGATATGAAAAAGTTAGGAGAAACTCTTTCAATCCTTCATCTTTAATACAGCCACAGTGGATGCTTTCAAAGCTACATTCGAAGCAAGACTGAAGCAATAATATGTTTTTGAATTGTATGTTAGTCCTCCTTGCTCATCCAAAGCCTTCGAGTCTAAAGCCGCAGAGACTGCTCAGCTGATCTGTAGCCTTCTGGAATCAGGTGATTTCAAACATTAGCCTCTGTTTATTTAGCTTGTGATTTTGTTTACCCTACTGAGCTACTACTATCTGCTACCGTGCAGTTTATATAAAGTACTGTAAAGGTCGAGTGAAGAGGATTCATGAGTGAGGAGGATGAGAATAGACCAATTTTTCCCGAAGATTCTCTCAATATTCATAGAGTGAATATGTTGTCAGAGTGAAATGAAAACTTTGAGATGGCAAATTGCAGGAACGGAGAACTTAATCAATTTCAACTAAGAATAAAGATTTCTCTTTATTTTGATTAAAGGGTCAAATTTATTTGAAGAGTGTCACGTTATTTTATATTTAAATAACGATTAGCCTCCTGCTTGGCATCAGTCGGTAAAGCATGAGATTTTATATAATTAGGTCGTGGTTTTCTAATAGTATTCAGTCTTAAAAAATCTTGATAGGCCTAGGTATGGGCTTCTCCTATAACTCTTGTAATTCAATAAAAAAATATATATTAAATATGATACTTATACAATAGTGTTGAGGAATAAAAATAAATTGCACACCATAAGCGTTCATACATATATTACACAAATAATGCAAAGATCAATCGAGGCAAAAAATAATAATAGCGATAGAAAATATAATATAAAAATAGAACAATAATTGAAATCAGTAAAATATCACAGGCTAAACTTTATATTCTAGATTTATGGCACGAATCATTACCATGTGCCTTTATCTTAAAATCATATGCATTCTTTTGCATGTAGCTGCGATATGCACTTGCTAATACTTGTCGACTTGGACAATTCAATTAAAATAATGTGCTTAAGATCAGCTTGATAAATAGCCACTAATAATCCAAATATATATATATATTAAAATCTCTAGTATTAGTAGATTTATTGTATCGAATATATATTTTTATCTCAGGGTGCAAGATTCGGCACCTGACGGAATAGGTAGAGCCTTCATCTAGTGAATTAGAACTATAATAAATTATCGCAAATTGTATTGCAAAAAATTAAATATTATATGCATATGTTTTAATAGCCTAGATTTTGTACTTCTTTGATTTAATAGAAATTCTAAAATATTGATCTATATTTTTCTTTCAATAAATACCTTTAATACTAATTTTACTTGCGCAAGTATTACTCTTATTAATTTCTCAATTTATAATAAAACCCTTTCGGCGAGCTAGCTTTGATCATCAGATTAATTCGAAGCACTAGGGCGCCATCACTAATTCAAATTTAATCACTCACGTGTCGAAAATCTTCTTGTAAGCCGCCGATGTCGATCCAACTCCATGTGGTCCGGAATATGGTAGCCGGAATCGTCTCCTCCAAGGGGTTATAAGTTTAATTCAAATGAAAATGACTTCTGCTTCACAATAGCATCACGAAGTCTTTTAAGAAATTTAATAATTTACTTTAACTTTAACTTTTACAAAATCATTAGCAAGGTACTACGCTCTAAAATATTTGGGGTCCTCTTATGGTGGCATTTGGCTGGCGAGTGCTGGTTCTTCTTTCTCAAGTTTTACAGATCCTCTTTCGACTTTCAAATTAGCATAAAATTTAAATATCTTAGTCCTCCGCCATTAGGTTCAAATAGATCTTACAAAAAATGCCAAAATATTGCTTAGATTGTATGATTAATAATTTCTTTGCATTCGAGCCATATCGATAACATAGATATACAAATTTTAACACAAAATCTAGTACATTTATATAAATATATAGAAATATTTTGAACTGGCCTACAGTTGCCGCCTATTAACTGCCGTTTTACTATTGGTGCATGCAAATTTTATTCGGTATTCATGCGCCTGGTAACTCTTATTTCCTGAATACATTAAATTATTTTATTTGTTTTTTTATTTATGCTCTTTACATGCTAGTTAATATTCTATACATTAATATTAATTCCATGCTACCTAATAATAGCCACGTGGACAGGTGTTTTTTCACATTGCACACCATCTGATTGCAATAAAGCTCTGCCAAGGGGTTTTGGTCAGATTCTACGTTCCTCGGTTTGATCGATCTCTAGGTCACCGATCCGTGAATACATGTACATAACCTCAATCTTCAAATATTTTATATAATAATCTATTTTTGAGCAATAAACTCCCTTCAAATCCTTTTTAGGTTCTTGTACCATTTAGCCAGAACAAGCTGATGCTATCTAATCTTAGTTATTATCTATTTGGCGATATTAGCCAGTTACTTTATTTTCAGACCTATTACTGTTTCTGTTAGGGCTTTTTATCTACCCAGATTTAATATGTTACACGCGCCCCTGGGTTTGAATTCAAAATATTTGAGAATCACAATGTTTTTAATGAAAACCCACCCTTCAATACATCGATATACACTATACTTTATTTATAATTATACTCTCATACTTCTATCACAGTTCGCAGACATATTTGCTGCATCTCCTTTATACCTTTATCAAATACAATAACAAATTCTCCTCCTCAACACACATAAAATATCATAAATATAAACTTCTAAACGTACTCCTCCTGACAACACTTAAAACATAGTAATTTTTAAATTCGCCGCTTGCAGGGCCGCCAACCTAACTACACACATTTCATAATTCTCACAAATGATTCCTTTTAGACAATAATTTCGATTCACAAACTTCTGGGCTTATATCTTATAGTATTTCTTAGGTCTTAATATAAATAATTTCTATACATCAGGTACAATACTTTTCTTTTGCTAATGGCTCTTTGGTTTTTTGGTACTTGTATTCACTTTAAGTCTTTTTCAGGTAACAAACGTGGCATAATTAAAAGTAATAAATATAAAACATATAAATAAATATCCGACATTAATAAATATATAAATAACAATAATAAATAACTTTTTGGGTACAGTACTTCTTTTTATAACATATGTCAACAGACGTCACATTTGATTTAGGTGGCTTTGCTCAGCTGGTCGCTGGTCTACATTCATACTGCTTGTTTACATCAGATTGCTGTCGAATCCATAACTAACCTAACTGCTCAATTTTTCTCTTAAAAAGGTAATTACAAATTTTAATTTTACTATCCCGCTTGTGTCCTTTTTTAGTGGATGTAGCTAATTTAATTACACATTTAAAAATTATTCTTTTTCTTATTGCAGGCTTCTAACGGCTGGAAGGAATTAAAACATTGGATTGTTGCCATGCGGTCCTATGCCAAGATTAAATTATTAAGGAAGGTTAGTAATCGGTTTGATAATAATGTTTTCCTTGATTTCTTATCATATTATTTTAAATTTGACGATATATCATGTAGAAATGTTGTGATTTACTTGCATCTTCTTGCATTCTGTTTGTACATGTTTAGGCGGCTAGTTATCTGCTATCCGTTGGTGAGGCTGTCCTATTGATATTTATTATCTTCATGATAAAGCCCGGTATCTTGTGTATTCTTTCAAACAATTCCTTACTTCATTTATGATAATTCCTTTCAATCCATTCTTTTCGATTCATCTGTAGTCTTATTCATCTTCCTCTTATTTCATCTAATATTCTTGATCTCGGTTCATTATAACTCATTAGGCTTACAACAATAAACATTTTTATAATATTAAATTTCCAACCATCAATAATAGATTCATTTAACAATACAATACAATATTTTCCATTCTATCCACAACACAGTCTTTTATTAATATCACAGCCATCATAACAAACATTACACACCATAACAAACATTTATTATCTTTTTTCAATAGCAATAATAACCAGGTACTTTCATTTATAATATTATTTTTTAATTCTTCCTCTTATTAGCCACCGTTTATCCTTCATTATTCCCACAGTAATCCATTTTATTGTTATCCATGCATGAATCATAGTAGTCCTATCAGTAGCTCCAGTTTTTTATCATTCATTCGTCCATTTTGCCGGTCACATCGCTGTTGGCCCTCTTGAAGCGTATGTGCCGCGGATGCACGCCGTCGGCCGCTCCTGTCCTCCACGTGTCGGTCCGTGTCCTCCTCGGGCGTTTGAACCGTGCATGCGGCCTCCATCGGCGCGCGCGGTTCCTCCGTTCTTCCGCCTCCGAGCCTTGCGATGCATTTCTTCTCCCGTAGCTGTCCTCTCCATCTGATGCCGGTCGGGTGTCCTCGGGCGCCTCCGTCTCCGGGCCTTGCGGTGGTCGCTCCTCTTGTCCGGTAGTCCGTCCTCCCTGTTTCGTCCTCTTGGTCCGGTCCTGGTCTGCCGTGGGGTCAAATGATGCGCGGGTGTGGTGTGCAGATACATGGTGGCGGTTTGCTCTTCGGTGGGAAACCAGAATGCTTAATATGGGTGATGTTTGTGGCTGGTTTTAATTGCATGGTGGCGCGTTTTTTAGTGGTAGGCTGTCTTGTATTGCATCTGTTTTTTCTAATATTTTCGGTTCTTCTAATAATGTTTTCGGTAAATCACTTCTGACTGTGGTGTATGACGTTGAAATATCCTGCTTTTCTCGGTTTGTTTCATTGGAGCTTGTAGGTGTTATATCGGGGTTATCGTATAGTCCTGTTTATTAGCTGTAGTTTTCTGTATATCTGGTGGCGGGTCGTTGGGTGTTGGGTTCCGGGTTTTTTGTTGATTCGTTCCTATTGCATGTGCTAATGTATAATTTGTACTTACTTGTTGAGGTGGCGGTTTATATTTCTGTTGTAATTGTTTTGTGTGTGATTATTATGTGAGTTTAATCGATCACGGCCATCATAGTGATTCCTACGATTTCTCTGCTGGGCATAGTGGTGGGTTGTACGATTTTGAAGTTTTTCATTATTCCAGTTACCATTTTGCCTGTGCTCATAGCGGCGTTCAAATTGAGGAGCAGATCGGTAGCGATCATATGATACCGGTTCATAATTTTGGCTGTTTACTGATTAAATTTTGAATGGTGATTGGTGCGATCTCTGGTCTGAGCGGTGGTTTGATATTGCCATTGCAGACTGTATGCCATATAAATGATTTATCAGCTGCTTACAATCAGTATGGGTTGTGTGGCGAGTGCCATTCTAACTTGATACGGTAGCTTCTTTAAAATAATACTTGCTAATGCCGATTCGTTAATGGCTCGCTCAATTGAGAATTTTTAAACTGTAGGGCAGTGACGAAAGTGGTACATGCACCGTCTAAGTTAGGGTTGAAATCGCATGATATGATGTCCGCTAGCACGTCCAACTGTTTACTTCTGCTCCAATACTGTCCCAGGAAGACAGCGACAAACTCATCCATGATGTAAATTCATGGCTCTACTCCGAAAGAACATCAGGGGTTCGCCAATCAATAAATTAGTCAAACGGAGACGCCAAAATTCCAAGAGGTAGGTGCAAGAGTTTGTACTAATTTTATCTGATCAATGAATGTTGAGTTGCAAATGGCGATCAGTATTATCAAATTTTCCTAGTCCTTGTAATATACTATGTACGTTGAGGTTGTCTGTTTGAATCCCTTGAGGTTGTTGTTGAATATGATTTTCCAATGCTATTATTTTTTCCTGGTTATCTGCCATTGACTATTATGTGTAATTTTATTGCGTTTATTTCTTGATTTAATTGAGTCAGAGTGATTTTTGAATTAGTAGAGTTCCATTTAAAGCTTTACAGGTTTCAGTATTTTGATTGATGCTACCTTGCAGTTGGTTCATTTTTGTGGACGTATTATCTGTTTACTTTGTATTCTTTAATACTGTTAATATTTTTGTCAACTGTAGTTGTTAAGTTTTGATTGGCAACGGTATTTGTTTGTGGATTTCTTGGTGGCAATCGGCCTTAATGTTATTGGTTATCCTGAATGGGTGTAGTGATTTGTGTGGTTAGGTTATCTATCCTTTCATTGAGTTCACATGT